>NW_015115001.1:28366-59231 GCF_001443285.1 Poecilia latipinna
CCATCCATCCATCCATCCATCCATCCATCCATCCTGTCTGTTTCTGCTATAACTTAATTTCTCTTCCTACTGAATTGTGAGCATCAAAGCTGCAGGTGAGAAATAAACCAGACACTCACATAAGAGGTGTGTGCAAGTATGTGTGTGTGTGTGTGTGTGTGTGTGTGTGTGTGTGCGTGCGTGTGTGACATCACAGTGAGCTGTAAAATCAGCCTTTTAGCATCAGAAGCTGCAGATTTAAAGCTGTAAACAATGAGATAAAAAAATAAAAGTCTCTTTCTGTTAATCTGGGTGATTTCTTGATGCGCATGTTGGAACATTTTGATGATACTCAGATAAATGTTATGAGGAAATCTGTCATGCAGAAATCTTGATTTTTAATAGACGAGATTGTCTTTTATGAGACTTGATAGCTGATCGTCATCACCTATCTGGATGAAGTTTAGCTGCATTTGGCTGAATTGTTCCAGAACAGCTCAGAAACGGGCTGCACAGTGGTGCAGTTGGTAGAGCTGTTGCTCGCAGCAAGAAGGTTCTGGGTTCGATTCCCGGCCCCAGTCTTTCTGCATGGAGTTTGCATGTTCTCCCTGGGTTTTCTCCAGGTACTCCGGTTTCATCCCACAGTCCAAAAACATGACTGTCAGATGAGTACCTGTGTGTGTGTGCATGGTTGTGTGTCCTGCGACAGGCCAACACTGCGAGGATTCAGTCCTGCTTTACTACAGATACAGACAAGGTGGATTTAGGAAAAAACAAAAGGAGAGGCAAAAGAGAATATTTGTTCAATCACCAATAACTGAATCATAGAGAAAGTTACAATTAATGCCAAAATTCAGAACAGGATAAGAATCAACAGAACTGCTGTCAGCAGCTTTTATCAACTACATCAGGCTTCTTCCTGCTGGGATCATGTGACCAATCAGCTCAGCTTAACGGTTAGCAACACGTTTCCACCAGGCAGCGGATCAAACAGCAGATCAGTGCTGTGCTGCAGCCTGTGCTGATCCGGAGCTGCTGCAGCCATCACTTTGGTTCCTAAGAGCCATGATGTCATCCAGAAACAGAAACACGCCGGGAATAATTGCAAAACCAGTTTTATTTATATTAACACTCAAATGGATATGAGTCATGAAATACTTTAAAAAGGTTTCAACAATTCAAGGCACAAAAAAGCACAATCAAAAGGTTTAAGTCAGTAATAATGTGCAGGCAGATTAATATAATAAATTAAAAGTGTTTTAATGTCATTAAGGATTACAGCAACCAGAGGCCAGAACGCGTTCAGGATTCCCTGCCATTCAACACAAAACATGTTTAAAAATCAAAGGATTAACTGATCAGAGTGCAGCTCTGCGTCTCTCCATGCCTCTCTGTTAGTGTCATGGCCGCCGCAGACAGGCCGGTTCTGGTTATTTTGGCGTGTAGGTTGGACGTCCCTCCTCCTCCAGATTGCGTTTCGCAGAGTCTTTGTAGCAAAGTAAACACCAACAAATAAGACAAGGAAAATGAAAAGAGGCACATGAGGCATTTTTCTCAGACTACGAATTTGTTCTTGGTGGTGGAGCCGCTCTTGGTGGCCGTGTCGGCGTGAGACTGGTAGCCGATCGTCATCTTCATGGGGAGCCCCAGTCGCTCCTTGTAAACCCTCCTGTGGGAGAGGAAGCGTTAGCGGCGTGGAAACACGGTCTGCACATGCTCAGTGCGGCGGCCCGCCTCACCCTATGTGTGTCACAGCCTCCCGGTTCTCATAGTCGGAGGTCCACACGGCGATTTTATCCCCTTTGTTGCGGATGTTGACGACGGCTCCACAGACGTCGTCGCTGTAGTCGTCAAAAGCTTCTCCGACTAAACACAGCAGCTGATTGGAGGAAGGAAAAGACTCCATGAGTCAGCGCTTTTGACTGAGATAACCTCCGCTAAGTCTGTGCTAACTTTGAAAACATTTAGCGCTTAGCTTCCCCCAAATTAATCTGCTAATTTACTCAGTTTAACTTTCAGTTGAATAATGTTCCATATCTGTGTTACAGGTTTAGTCATCGACTATTAAACATTCTTCAAGAATTTACACGTTTATGTTCATGCTCTTATTTTGAAGTGGGTCTGTTTCCTGTCCAGCTGAGATGCAAAAATGGTGTCAACATAAATAAATTTAGCGGTTTAGCATTAGATTCCACTAAATATCATGTTAGTATAGCACTTTAGCCTTAGCTCATGCTAAGTGTAATGTTGGTACTTCTCTTTAGTGACACTGTATTGGTATAGTGCTTAGCTATACTAGTTAACTTAAGGGCTTAACTGGTTATTACTGATATTTGCAATGTGGGTGTAGCTCTGTAGCTGAACTAATCTTCATGAATAGCGGTTTAGCGTTAGCGTATCTTAACGTTTTAGTTAGCGGGGCTCGCTGCTGGGGTTAGTGATATCAGTACACCCCTAATCTTTGGTTGAATTCCCTGGTTAAACGTTGATCGCACTGTTTTTGCTGCCATCAACAAGCTTCTCTTATCTGGGTTCCTCTCAGCATGATGCTGCCTCTGCCGTGCCTGAAAGCTGCTGTCAGAGTTCCCAGGTCTGAAGGTTTGATGGATTTCTCATCATGGTTTCTGTTTAATACTCAGGATACCTGCTGCTGTTTGCATCATTCTGAACAGTTTATAAACTATTAAAGGAAGTAAATTAATCTAGAGATCCAGTCCAAAGATACAGGTACAATATTCAACTGGACCAGATTTTAAACAGAACCAGCTGCGTTGTGAGAGACATGCATCAGACTGAAGGCAGCAACACTAAAAGCCTCTGATCCGTGGCTCTGGGGGTAATCATCCATTTCTGCACCAACAAGTGGAACGGCAGAGAATCAGTTTGTAACAGTGAGTGCAGCAGGTAATGGCTGCTGCCCTCCATGGAGGCCCAGGTCCACCTACAGTCTCCAGCCAGAAGCGGTCCAGGTCTAATCTCCGCTGCTGCTTGGTGAGCGTGATCAGCCAGCGTCCGCCACGCTTGTTCCGCTCGTCCTCCCACATGGGCTCGATGCCGTCCTGCAGCCAAACATCAGCATGTTTCTACTCACACATCTGCAGCTGACAGCAGAGACTCAGCAGCAACGAGACATTTTTCAGTTCAACTTTAAAAAATCAGCAAATCTGCTGAGAAAAGCTGCACAGATTTCAATGATCTGAACTCAAACATTCAGATTGCAGCTAAAAACTGGTTTCCTTGATCCACTTTCTGTTTGATGATTCCAGATTGTCCCAGATTATTGTTAGATAAATTAACTAATGGGAAAAATGTCTCATTATAACTGAAATAATCTGAAATGGAATGAAACTTTTCATCAATATTAAGAAATTATTTACTTAAAACAAGTCTCTCTATTTTGCTGAAAAAATATTTTAAGTTAGTTTAAAATTAACTCAAATATGTGCATCAGAAAATGACTTGGTAAAACTCCGTGTTTTTGCAGTGTAGGCAGAAGTAGAAAGCTGTCAAAGTTTTTGTTGAATTTTGTAGAATTTTCAATGATATTCAAATTACTTAAGAAGCTGAACATTTTGATATATGAATGAATTATGACCTGAAAAACATAATGAAGAGAAAAACAAACACCATCGGTGAGAATGCTTCATAATTACTTTCCCTGTCTTTGGTAACTTTGCTGCCCTGTAGTTTCAGCACATGATGCGGTGAAGCCACACACCTTGAACAGGGAGTAGTCGCAGCCGGACATCAGGTTGCTGGACAGCTGGATGTGGTTGTAGAGGCTGAAACACAGAGCAGCTGTGAGCAATCCCTCCATCACCGGAGGAGAAGCTGACATTAATTGCTGCTTACGCCCAAAAATCTTCCACCGTGTCAAACTTGGAGATGAGGCGCAGGTTGGCCTGCCATGTTTTGCTCTTGTCGTTCTTGAAGAACCACAGAGACCATCTGTGTGGAGCAGGAAATAAAAAACAGGGGAGAGCTGATGAGATGGAGCCGGAGAGCTGCTGAATGGATCTGCTGGGTGCTTTGGAGGGAAATTGCTCCGTGAATCATATTTCCACTTTTAGTTGAATAAAATGTGACGCTGCATCTTCTCTACAGCCCAGACGGCGACAGGCTGAAGAATGAGGAATAAAACTGGAGTCAAAATGAGAGCAGAGCTGAAACTGAAGCCGAATACGGACAGAAACGGTCAGATGATGAACGGCCACCAAACAGAAGGACAGATTAAAGCCGTAATCTGAGCTAATTCCTCCATCTTTACTCTGATCCTGAACCTCCACCGGTTCAACATCCAGATGACTGGCCCTTTAAGACCACGACAAAACATCTGAAAGGTCAGAAGGTCAGATTAATATCTGGATGATCTTTAGATATGGATCAGTTGGATAGATGAACAGTTGGATGATCCAGCTCTGACTGATCTATATTCTGTGAAGTAAGCCTCTATTATTATTATTGATAATAATAATAACTGAATAAAATCATATTCCTAAGGAAATCTGGAATATTTAAACTCAGCTCTTCTTCTATCAAAGGCACCTGCTGTTTCTACCTCCTCGTCACGTCCTTCCCTGTGGTGACCTTTGAACCCGTGACATCACGGCTGTGAGGGAACCTGTGTGTGTGTGACGAGCAGAAGCTGACCTGTTCTGCAGCGGATGTTTGATGTAGGCCTCTGGGCTCACCATCTCCTTCCCAGAATCCTCGGCTCCATCTTCCTCGGCGTGGGGCGGACTCGGATTGGTTTCCTAGGCAACAGACAGGCAGAACCAGTGAACGGACTCTACGCAGCTCTACACCCCCTGACCCAACAGCGGCTTCCTGTCCGCCATCTGGTTTCCACAGAGAAGCCTTACTGCTGCAGGGTCATGACCTTTGACCTTTGACCTGCTAATTGAGGCCTGTAGAGTCCGACATGGACTTCCTGGTCTGAATCTGCTGGAACATCCGAGACGTTTTCCTCTTGGGAATAATCTGCTCTGTGATGGACATGACCTTTGACCCTTCCCAGGTTGGTAGCTTGCAGTTATCTGCCTTTGAGCTTCAGAGCAGCAAACGACAAAAAAAAATAAATCCTGCTTCCTCAGAGGTGGTGATCAGTTAATCAATGAGTTTGATTAACTGATCAATAGTTTGTCTGCTGCTGTATAGAAATAGAAAAGGTGCAAATAGTTTGTTAAAGCAGCTTTTCTATTTTTGCTTCATTTCCACTAATTTTTCATATCTCTGTACATTCATGCAAATGTTTTAACATTATAAAATCTGTACTTTTCTATCTAACAGTTTATATTTTATTAAACTACACATCACTTAACCAAACCAGCACTCAGATCTCTCTGTGTGTCACTGCAGTGCATTATATTAGCTGTTATGGGTATTTTTATTGTGGGATTTACATAAATATTGGAGGCAGAAATCATAAAGTGGAATTGGTTGTTTTATTTAGCTGGAGCTAAAATGTAAATATCAGTTTCTGTTATGTTTCAGGTGTGATTTTATAAAACAGAAAGGCCAGATGGAAGCATCCTACATGCACACAGGAGCGTTATCACAGATCCTTCCTCCCAGCAGCTGTTAGACTCTGCAACCATCACTGCATCAGGGGTTTACAGCCTTGGTGATATTTATGCTGTTTAAATTTATTGTAGTCTGTTGATATTTTCTATTAAAAAATTATGCACTTTTTAAAAATGTACCTATAGAGTTGCACATTTCTTTTAACCTGAATGTGTTATTTTTAATAACTGTATGGTACTATTTTTCTTATGTTGTAAAATTGCCCTTATTTTCACTTTGAACTGCTTTGTTGTTGAAATGTGCTATACAAATAAACTTACTGTCCTGTCCTTTATATTTTTCTGTTTTATATATATTTTTTTTACTTTAATGTGAATCTGCATGTTTTCCTTTGAGGGGCCCAAAGACTGTAAACATTGTATGTATATTTATACAAAATTCATAGGAGTTCTAGTAATATATTGGGATTTTTATGGATATAAACAATATTTAGGCATTAAAATTGTATTTAACAATAGTAATTTACTGTAGGTATAATACATTTTTGGGATTAACATAGTGCTACTACTACCTATTAATCAACTGTAATTTGCATTAATAAAATATTTTTTCTTTAGTGGATGGGGCAACAACACCGAGTTCAGCCCAGGAACCCACATCCTTGTAAATACGGCCCTGGTTCGAAGTAATTCAAAGTGAAATTACATTAAAAATAATTAGGAGCTAGCTTGAAATAAAAATATATCCTAAATCATATAATTTAAGCCAAAAACCTTTAAGTTGGGGGGCATCTGGAGCCGACAGCATCCCGGTCAGCTCGGACCAGTGCAGGCCAGTTGTGACAGCTGAAATGTTCCCAACACTTTAAACAAGAAGCAACACGAACATTTTGACGGCGTTCAGTCAGCGAATAGTTCGCACAGCGACGTGTGCGTCGTTTTACAGCAACATGCAGCATCTGAGCAGAGATTAATGTTCACGAAGGATCTCATGTTGCTGCTCGTCCGCTCGCTCAAAGTTGGGAGATCTCCACATTCCTCCTCAACGCCCAGCAGGTCGTGGCACAGACAACAGCTTTAAAACTCCCCAAAACACCCGATGTAATCACAGCAACTTCAATTCCAAAACGTGGAAACGCTTTTCAAGGTTTCAGGTCAGCTCTGGGTCTAATCTGAGGCTCTAATTTAGACCAGAAGACCCTCCATATGCTTTGAAACGTTCTTCACAGAGAAGTACTCACCGGTTCGGCGGTAGCCATCTTACAAATCTCTGTTCGGAAAGTGCGCGCTGATTGGTCGGAGCTGTGCCACGTGACTGGGCTGCAGTAGCTCCGCCTCTTCCCCCCCGTCCTGCAGACGAAGGCATGGCGAGCACGGAGGCCAGAAGGGAGTGTGAGACGGAGGGCTGCAGCAGGGACGCCAAACTTCAGTGTCCCACATGTATCAAGCTCGGTATTCAAGGCTCCTATTTCTGCTCGCAGGTACGGCTGTTTTTCTCCGCTCTGCCCGGTCGGGAACGCCCTCACCGGGTCCATAGACCCCCGGCCGGCCGGGCCCGCTGTCACATCACGAGGCTGCTAACTCAGCTGTTAGGCTGCTAACGTGTCTTCAGGCTGCTTACAAACTTATTTAGACAACGTTTGTGAACATATTTTAGTTGTTTAATTGTATAAAGGCTGGAAGTTATACACAGTGTGCCAGTGAGCGTTTGTATTATGTTGTTCTTACATTTTTAAGGCCCAGGAGAGACGTTTAGCGAGCTAACTCGCTGTAGTGAGTGATGGAAGAGCCAACAGGCTCACATTACTTATTAAAAGAGACGCGCTGTGTGAAAACCACACATTAAAAGCCTTTAGCAGGACACTCTGCTGAGCCACCCTGTTGGATCTGTGTCTCTACCGAAACCAAACCCCCCTCAGACATGTGAATGCAACTTTAGGGAGGCTATCACTGGTTTTACTGGTAATACTGGAGTCTGCTTCCTGCATCACTGCGATCAGCTGAGCATCTGTTGTTTTGGTTCTTTATCGTCCAAAACGGACAGATTTTGGGCTAGACGCGTTTCACTGATGATATTCTGAGTTTGCTTTGCTGATCGCAGCCTGTCCATCCGGAAGCTGCTGTTTGTTCAATTCAACTTAAAAGATGCTCCATTTACCCCAAAGGGAAATTAAATGCTGTCACCAGAAGCTGTTAATCCATTAATTGCATGATGAAATAAAATGAGCTCCATAATTTAAATTTGGATCACAGTCATAAAGAGATGCTGAAATGTTTCCTACAAAATACAATTTTAAATACAATTGAAAAGCCAATATTTTGAAAAATGTTGCAAACTTAAAAAAGAAGTGCTCCACTTTCTTTTTTAATAAAGTCTTAACTGGCTCTTCTGCTGTTTTCCCTGTGTAAGTCTCCTTTTTCGTTTCGGTTGGATGTTTAAGATATTTTCCACTTCCAATGTTAAATTTTTAAAATAAATTTAAAGATTCTTTTTATTATTGTAGAGGATGTGTTTGCATTAATATGCCTTTAAATTTTATATTAGTTGAAAATTGTATGAAAATGACAGTATTGTTGTTTATTGCAATAATTTCTGGGCCAATTTATCGTGCATCAAAATCATATCCAAGATACTTCAGAGTCACTGTGGATGGTGATGCTGTGACTCCAGTAGCAGTCAGTCTTCCAGCCAATCTCTTAGGCCTCTGACTGCCGACTGTTGCTGTATAAGGTCTCATGACCAACATGCTAGCAGCTCATTATCCAGGCAGCAGAATCATACCTGTCAAGTCTCCCGCTTTTTCTGGTAAAGTACTGTATTTTGCCTCCCATATTAATGTCGTCTCTTAAATATCCTGTATTGTGCGCCCCGCCCTCCATCCCCGCTCACTTGCATCACCCCCTGCTCTCTCCATAGCTTGTCTCCCTCCTCACGTCTACAGTAGTGTTGCGTCACTCGTCCCCCTAACGTTAGTGTCGCTCCCCCTCCGCTCTGACAACACCGAGCAGACGGCGACATTTCCTGTATTTTCAAGTCCAAAACTTGACAGGTATGAGCAGAGATGATATTCTGCAGTAATGTGTCCTGGATGGATCAGTCGTTAGCCAGCTCTGCTAATCCACCTCCTTTGCTTTTGCCGCTTCTTTTTAAACTTAATCCAGGCAGAGAGACGCTGGAGTAGGGGATATGATCCTTGCATGTTTCAGCCAGTTGAACACGTTTCTCTCTGCAGGAATGTTTCAAGGGCAGCTGGACGTCTCACAAGCTGCTCCACAAAAAAGCAAGTATGTCCCCCGGCTCTGTGCGTCATGGAGTCCTGTTAAAGTCCAGACGAAGTCACCTGAGTCACGTTTTGTTTTTCCAGAGGAAGACAAGCACCAGACTGAAGCTAAGAACTGCATGGAGAAGGACACCAACACAGATCCCTGGCTGGGATACCGCTACACAGGCAAACTACGGCCACACTATCCACTGGTGAACTCTCCCTCCGTGTCTGATATTCACTCTTTAATAATGCAAACTTCCTCAACTGGCTGGGAAAGTTTGGAAGTTGATTTAGGAATTATCTGTTGGAGGACAAAATGATCTGGAAAACTCTACCTCCAGTCTTTCTCTTTAACGTTGTCTACATGATCCGTCCATCCAGTTGAGCTCAGGATTATTAGTCCCCTGGTGAAATCACACAAAACTCTTAATGTTTCCTTGGAAACGACTGTAATGGAAACTGTTCATTACTGTATTGTTTCCAAAAGAGCAAAGAGAAAATCGCCACCAAGTTTGATCTGCAGATTTTATTACGACGGAGTATTGGGGCCAGGCTCAGAGAAAAAGGGAATAAAGTCAGAATATAGCAAGAAAAAAGTCATATAATAGTCAATCAAAATATTATAAAAAATGAAGTTGTAATATGACACTGAAGTTGTTGTTTGACATAAAGCCGTAATAATATGAGAATAAAATCACACATGGATTAGAACCGAACTAGAGTTCACTTGAACCGGTCCCAGTCCCAGATTACAGGTGGACCAGAGTTCGCTTTGCATTCACACCTTTCCAGACAAACCGAACTTTCTAAGTAAACGCACCGGAGTCGGGTTGAAGCGGACCGGAGTTAGATTAAAACGGACCGGAGTCGGGTTGGAGCGGACGGGAGTCGGGTTGGAGCGGACGGGAGTCGGGTTGAAGCGGACCGGAGTTAGATTGAAACGGACCGGAGTCGGGTTGAAGCGGACTAATTGTTGTTTCTTGGTTCCTCTGCCAGACACCCATGCGACCGGTTCCAGGTGACATCCAAAGACCCGACTATGCGGATCATCCCAGAGGTAACAGAACTTTTCATGGCTCTACACAATCAGGACAGGTAACAGGCCAGCTTTAAGGTGTTTGTCAAGGCAGTGGATTCTTTCTTGGTTGACACTGTCTCAGTCCATAACAGGTTTGACTGTGGACAGATCCACTGGTTTCCAGTTGATGAGAGTCTCCTGGTCGTTATCATCCTAACTGATGTCTTTTCCTCTGAAGGTGACCGTTTGGCTCTAAGTGGACTGCTAAAACCTGATGCTCGGGCTCTAAACTGTAACTGGCCCCATGTTTTGATAAGTTGCTAGATTTGTTTCTAGTTGCTTTTCTGAAAGAAAAAAAAAGTTGCTGAGTATAGCAACAAAGTTGCTAAGTTGGCAACAGGGCTTCTGTCATCCGGACCATAGCCACTCTTGGCCACGCCTCTGAGTATTTTGGCTCCGCCCACATTAGCGGGGCGAGCGCCACAGGGAGTTAGCTGCAATTTGTTTGTGTTCAGAACCGAACCAGTTTAACCCAACTGTCCGGGCTCTGGACCCGGGCCAGATGGAACCACACAGTTCCTCGTCTGGTCGGGTCGGATCCGATCGGGTCGGATTCGGTTGAGTCCAGTCCGGTCAGGTCTGGTCCAGTCGGATCGGATCCGGTCAAGTCGGATCCGGTCAAGTCGGATCTGGTCGGGTCTGGTCCGGTCGGGTCTGGATCTGGTCTGGTCCGGTCGGGTCTGGTCCAGTCGGGCCGGATCTGGTCGGGTCCGGTCGGTTCGGTGTTCTCCATCAGGACGGTTAACCCTGCGGCTGCCTGTGGTTTCTGATCGGACCATCTTGTGTCGCTTCACATTGGGTTTATTTATGGGCTGAGCCGTAGCCATGGCAACCTTTGTACCCACAGATCCATCCGTACTCAGGTAGCCATGGTTACCGTCTCCCTTCGGAGCCGACTGTTTGTTAACGCGGACTAATGTCTCAGAAAGCCAGCCAGAGTGCTATGAGGCCGTATTTTACATGCAGGTGCTCTGAAGCGCTCTGTTCCTAAGCAACCGCTCAACCTGCAGCGTCCTGCTGGGCGCTGGACGTAATCAGTGATTAATGAGGCCCGTTTGGGCTAAACGGCTGTTTTTGAGTAAAACTGCTCGTGTTTTCCCATTCCTCCTGCTGCAGTCGGACTCGGCAGCGTGAGTGTCATTAGAGCTGCAGCTGAGCGCAGCCCTGCAGGAGCAGCCAGTTATTCATGGCGCCGCCAGGAGCCTTTCATGCTTCTTCTGTTTAGGATTCAGGCTGGAAGAGCTGTCACAACGAGACGCCTGCTCGCTATAAGCTCTTCATGTGCTGCTCCAGTCTGCTGAGGCTCGCTTTCTGTTAGCTCTGCATTCATTAGAAGACATATTATTATTTCTCCCCGTAGCTTTACAGAAAACACTCTGCACCAATCTCTGAACTATAAACTGAAACGGTTCTTTTGGTTTTCTTGCTTCATATTATATTAATAACATTCTGAATTGCTGGAGCTTTATGAAGGGTTTCAACTCGGTCTTTAAACAGTTTCCACATCTCAAAGTCTTCCAGAACACGAAAACCCGACTTCATTTTCATGTCACCTTTCCAGACTTCCCTCTCTCTCTCCAGCCGCCTGTCCTACCAGGAGAATCCCAAAGGGCTCCCAGGAACGCATTTCCTCCAGCATTTCCTGGATCTTTAGCTGGAAGACACAGGAAATGCTGCAGGGACTCGGTCTGTTTCCTCCTGGTGGTCCGGTCGACCGGTTCTACTGGAACCAGAATATCTGTTCCACCTCGAGCTGCTGCGGTTCTCTTTCTCTCTGCTCTGTCAAACCAACCTGTTCCCCTCCTGGCCTGTGGGGGCGCTGCACCAAGAACCCCTGAAGGAAATGACACAAGAACCTCTGAAGACACTGAGAGCAACTTCCTTCTTCACCAGATGGAAACAAGATGGAGGCGTCAGATTTTAGCGGTTGGAGGATTTCTCTTTAGTCTTTGGCTAAAGAAATGCTGGCCTAGCACTAGCATTTCTGCTGCTAGTGCTAGGCTAGCACGTTAGCTTTGGTTGTATTTACCCAGAATGCCCTGTGCTGTAGTCCACTTCCTGCTTTTGGAGCGGTCACTGGTCCGCTTGGCGTTCACATTCAAACCGAACCCAGACTGATTTTTGGAGGACTAGAGGTCAGAGGTCGATTAGCGTTCGCACCTGACCAACCCAACCGGACTTTGACTAGGCAAACTGACTGGAATTGGATTGGAGTGGACCGGAGTTCATCATTCACTGGACTGAAGTGAATGATGAACCCATAGAAACTGGCTTGTCTTCTGTCGGTTCATCAGGCGAACGTTTAACATTTCAGTCTGAAAAACAGATTAAACTAAAATCTGAGCCTGGAAGGTTGAAACTGCAGAGTGTTGCGTTCAGGTTCCTGTAGGAAATCTGCCTGTTGGGATCCTTGCTTTGCTTTCTGGTAGTTCCTGCTTATGCTGTAGTTCATGTAGTTTGGTCTCTAATAATGTTTAACCTCTCTAAGCTTGCAGGAGTCAGGCGCCACAGAAGGTAAAACTCAGTAAAGATTTTATTGTAATGCCTATTTACAGTGTAACTGATGAGTCCTTCAGCTGTGATGGAATCAGAGTTACTGAAGCCCTGCTGTGTGTCTGAGAGGACGACCAGCAGCTGCTCTTAGAGGTCGTCCAGAGGTCATGTGACTGATGGTGGTTGTCTCTATCCCACAGGGATGTCTGAGTCCGAACAGTTCCTGAAGGGGACGTCTCAGATCAAGATCCTGTCTCCTGAGGACATCGAAGGCATGAGAGTGGTGTGCAAGGTAACTCCGCCGACCTCTGACCTCTCACTGTGTGAAGATGTGCTCTGACCTCTAACCTCTGTGCAGCTGGCACGGGAAGTCCTGGACATCGCCGCCCTGATGGTGAAGCCGGGCGTCACGACAGAGGAGATTGACCACGCCGTTCATCTGGTATGGCAGCAGAAACACGCAGAGCAGAACGATTTCCTTCTGCTGAGTCACACGGAGACAGAAACATAGAAAACTGCCAGCAGATTTCAGGTCATGCTGGAAATGAAGAGGGAGAGAGAAGCTGCTCAGACGTTTCCTCAGCTTCCAGGTGAATCAGCAGCTAAGCTCTTTCATTAGCATCAGCTGCGTCGTGTTTTCACAGATTTGGCTTCAGGCTGCAGCAGGACGGCTCCCCAGAGGGAAACCTGCTAACGTCTGAGCGGCTTTATGTTCACATTATCTGTCTGCTGAGAGCATCTCAGAGCGCCGTCATCATAACAGCTGATCAGTAATGAAAGCTCTGATCGGTTCTACGTGGCTCTGCTCTGATGCAGCCACTGCTGGTTCTGCTGCTGGTTCTGCTGGGTCGGCGCCCACCAGCTGCTGGTTCTGTGTGTTCCAGGCCTGCGTGGCGAGGAAGTGCTACCCGTCTCCTCTCAACTACTACAACTTCCCCAAGTCCTGCTGCACGTCTGTCAACGAGGTGATCTGCCACGGCATCCCGGACCGGAGAGCTCTGCAGGACGGAGACATCCTCAACGGTCTGCTGGGCGGGGCATGGGAGGGGCATTGGGGAGGATCAGGGGGTATTAATGATGAATGTTTCATCCAGTTTTAGCCTCTCTCTGCTGCCACTCGTCTCCCGCCGCTCCGCTCTGACAAGACGGATCGTTTCATTATCCTTCAGTCAGACCCCCCCACATGGCAGATCCTCCTTTCTGCAGCTTCTGATGATTAATCGGATAAAAGATTTCCACATTATGCAGATTTTTCATTTTTAACTTTCCTCTTGAGCCTTTTTGTATACATAATAAATATATTATCAGTCTGACCAGTTTTTCACCAAAATCAACAAATGGCAGCATTTTTTCACAGTAATGATTAATTCTGAGTTTATTGCAAAAGTGTTTGAAAACTTTGGGTTGAAGTGACTCCAACTCCCACCTGCAGGTGGCAGTATTTACTCTACTACTCTGCCGTCTCAGCCTGACTTCAAGTGACGAGTTAGAAAATTCACATTTAGCAGAAATGTAGAACCACAAAATCAGTGAGTTTGACTGGGAAAAAATCACAACAATCCCAAAGTCCAGGAGGAACTGATTAAAAGATGCAAATGAGCAAATAATTCCTTTTTAAAATGAGAAATAAATGTTTTACAACAGCATTCCTTTAGTAAACACTTCATCATTTGTTGCAAAGGATGCGGATTGTTTTTACAGTCTGCATCCTCCAGTTAACGATCAATCGATTACTAAATTAGTCGACAGTTATTCCAGTAATTGATTGATCTGGTTAATTGATTTTACCCTAATTGAGTTGGACATGTTTGTCTTCCGCAGTGGACATCACCGTCTACCATAACGGTTTCCATGGCGATCTGAATGAGACCTTCTTCGTGGGCGAGGTGGAGGAAGGAGCCAAGAGGCTGGTGCAGACGACGTACGAATGCCTGATGCAAGCCATCGACTCGGGTATGAAGGCGCTCCGCTGCCATGTGTTTGGTGTCTGATGGTGTCTGACCCTAGTGTCGCCCCCGCCCACAGTGAAGCCCGGGGTGCGCTACCGGGAGCTGGGGAACATCATCCAGAAGCACGCTCAGGCCAACGGCTTCTCCGTGGTGCGCAGCTACTGCGGCCATGGGATCCACCGGCTTTTCCACACGGCACCCAACGTCCCACATTACGCCAGTGAGTCGCAGCGGGAAGCTACGGCAGGCCAGTTTAACATGAAATCACCACATTCCACAAATCTGAAAATGAATTTTATTACACGCATTTTTATCAAAACATATTGACAAAATATGCAACATCTTCAGTTCAAAAACTTTGTTGAGAGTGAGTTAAAATCTTAAACGCTTTAAAGGCCCAGCCATGAATATTTTATATCTGAATTAAGAAAGACCCATGTGATGCCACTGTGCTGTCCGATCAGTTGCCTGCAGAATTTGGGGTTTTCTGCATAAAATTGTCTGAAAATGTCAGATTTTCAGTCAATTTCAGTCTTCAGAAATCTGGATGTTTTCTGTCCTGTTTATCATGAAACCAAAGAGAAAAACATGGTGGATACAAGAGGAGTGCTTTGATGTAGTCTCTCCCTTCATATCACTAATTTCACTCAAGATTTTAAAGTCTGCTTCCTCGAGCTGAAAATGACTAAATTTGTGTTTCTTGTTTAGCCAGAATTTAATTAGAGATATCTTAAAGGGCCAATATCATGTAAAATCGACTTTTTGATCTTTCATCATATTTTAATGTTTTTCCCTCGTCATAAACAAACCTGCAGTGTTTCTTTTATTCTGTCATGTTTGAGAAATACTTTGTTTACATGGCAACCATTCAGCTGTGCAAAATGCCTGGGTGGACCTAGCCCCGCCCTCGAGGCGCAGCTCCTCCCCCTCTCAGCTCCTTCAGACTAGCCAGCAGCAATTAGCAAACAGCTGATGGAGCTGCTGAGGTCATTATCGGAGCTGCTGCTCAGAGCGAGGCTGGTAAAACCATTAAAGGGTTAACAGAGGAGCCATGTTGGGATGACTTCCTGGAGGTGGAGCTTCAGGAAGAGAAGGAGGTTTTAAAGAGACAGAGGTCCAATTTAAAGTGCTAAATCAGGAAGTAAAGTTGTATTCGATAGTTGCATGATTTTTATAATAACTGAGAGTGGATTGTTCTTTAAAATGGAAAATTTGTATTACTGCCCCTATAATGAACTAACATGTTTGATTTCTGATGAAGTGAATTTCATGCTATAACGGCCTGCCATACAGAATCTGGTCGGGACTCTTTCCATCACCCTCATTTCTGTCTTTTTCCCCAGAAAACAAAGCGGTTGGGGTCATGAAGCCGGGTCATGTGTTCACCATCGAGCCAATGATCTGTGAGGGTGAGTGACGCTGTGGGTCGCCTGCAGGACGGCAGTCCAGCTCTGGCTAATGCCTGGTGTGTGTGTGTGTGTGTGTGTGTGTGTGTGTGTCCAGGCGGCTGGCAGGACGAGACGTGGCCCGACGGCTGGACGGCGGTGACCCGGGACGGGAAACGGTCAGCCCAGTTCGAGCACACCCTGTTGGTGACGGAGACGGGCTGTGAGGTTCTGACGCGCCGGCTGGAGGACAACGGCCGCGCTCACTTCCTGGCCCAGATGTAGGCGCCGCCGGAACCGGCGCCCAGGACTGGACCCGACCAGACGCCCGGCATCGCAAACTCACTCACAGCTCAAAGGAAACTCTGAATTAAAATGGGTTCCTCAGATGAAGTGGAAGTTCTGGAATGTGTCTGTAAAGTTTTCTCAGTTTGGTCAGAGTCGTCAGGAGGAAGCAGATATTTATGAAGTTCACCCACGCTTTGCCAGAACCTTCCTCGAGGTTCTTCTCCAGGTAGAAAAAGTTCCTGGAAAGTTCTGGAAAAGTCCCAAAAGAATGAGTTTAGGTTTGGAGAGGCAGCAGAGTTTAAATCTTTATTTCCAGAGCAGAATGTGGCGCAGAGCTGCAGCTTTAACTCAAACCATCATCATACGGCCATCCCGAGCTAGCTTAGCTTACGATGCAGCTGCTGCATGACGGAGGTTCTGGTACCGTGAGCTCTGGTGTAGCAAAACGAGCCTTAACGTGTGGATGTGTGACCTCTGACCTGCTCGTCTCGCCTTCATCCTGCGTCACCTGGATGCCGTCGTTGTTTCTCTGCAGTCTTTGTACTTCTGATGGAGTAATAAATGACTCTTCTGTAGCTCCGTGTGACTCGGTTTGTCCAGAGATCCAAACCGGATCGGCAGACTGGAGGTCATGCTCCAGGAAAAATAACCAGGATTTATCAGCTTCTAACTTTCCCAACTTATTCGATTATACTGTGTGACGTAAAGCAATTTATTTTTTGTTGATACGGAGAACCAATCCTGTCAAAATTGGCAAACAAAATAGAAATTAATGACTAGATCAACTAAAATGGAATAAGGAACATCAAATAAAAACTTTCCCAACTTATGAGTATACAGTGTGACTTGTTTATGTGGAGAACCAATCCTGTCCAAATTGGCAAACAAAATAGAAATGATTTGATTATACAGTTTGACAAATGTATTGTCAACAGTATTAAATTATTACTATTATTCAGTTTTCCACTTTATTTCCAATATTATTGTGTTAATTGGCTTCCTTGATTTATTTTCCTCAATATTCTTTTTTATTTTATTTTTTACATTGATTTTTGTCTATTTAGATTTTGTGTTTTCAATCCAGTCAGCTTCTATTGGTCAACATCTATATCCAAGCTCGAAGTTGAGATTTTGTTTTTGGATACAGTATTTTCCATATTACTTTATCAAGCCTTTTATTTTTATTGCCAACTGTGGCAGGATCAGTCCTCCATATATGAAAATTCCAACTCAAACACATAAATTCAATGTTTCATCTTTTTAATGTGTAATCATTCACTGGAAAACGGTTCATTTCCGGTGTATTATTGATTAATGTGATCATTTCTTGTGAGATGTTTCTGCGGTCTCCATCCCAGCTCTGACTGTCAAACTGAGAAACACTCAGGGTTTCCTCTGGCTGCTTCATGCAGTTCAGTCTGTACGTTTCCTGTGCCACAGTGTGGCACAGTGAGGCTGACGGACCTCGTCATGTTCCAGCAGACGGAGCGCTGAGGATAAAAACCCAGAATAAAACCAAACATCAGGACCGGCTCTGGTTCTACTCAGGAGAAACCTTCATGACGACCCGGACGCTGTGGAGCAAACACAGGAATAACTGAGCAGCTGCTGCTGTGTGAGCATGTTGGCGACGAACCGGGTCGGTACCATTGGGAGTTCCGCATCAGCTCTATGGCGTCGTTGACCTGCTCCAGCGCCATGTTGTGGCTGATGAACTCGTCCAGCTTCACCTTCTTCTCCAGGAAGGCTCTCACCATCCCCGCCACGCCGTCTTTAGCTTTAAACCCTGAGGCGGAGAATCCGGTCCAAACGGATCAGAACATTTGAAGCTGACTGTAATCTGGTGAAAGACTCGTGTACAGCTGCTGTCATCAGCATGACCGTCAGCAGAACCAGAGCAGAACCAGAGACAGGCTCACCTCCAAACATGGAGCCCTTCCAGGTCCGCCCGCAGATCAGGTGGCGCGGTCGGATGGCGATGTCGAACATGTCGGTCCAGCCGACCACCACGCTGACGCCCCAGGCCTCCATGCTGGACTCCAAGGCGCTGCGCTGGACGGACCAGCAGAACACGGTCAGCCCGGTTCCGCTCTCCAGACTAACACAGAGCATCGGTCCCTCACCATGACCTCCACGTTCCCCACGCACTCCAGGGAGAAGTCCACCCCTCCTCCGGTCATGCCAGAGATCACCTCATGGACGGGCTGGCTGTGGTCTTTTGGGTTCAGGAAGTCGGTGGCGCCCAACTCTTTGGCCTTCTCTGCTTTGTCCGGGTTGATGTCGACGGCGATGATCCTGCTGGCTCCTGCCGCCTTGCAGCCCATGACGGCAGCCAGGCCCACGGCTCCCAGACCGAACACGGCGCAGCTGGAGCCCGCTTCCACCTGGACACACACGGAAACACAAAGTAATCCCAGACTTCTGCCATCTGGGACCGGATTAAACAGAACAGAGTTAATCTCATGGCCTGTTATTGGACAAAACATTAAAACTGAATGTGTTAGCTTAGCAAATGCTAACAGCTTATGCCGCCAGCCTTATGCTAAACATATTATTTAGTGTAAGCTAATGGTAAAGTACTATACAACGTATTATTTAGCTTAAGCAAACACTCAGGTACAATACTAACACAATATTTAGCAGAAGCTAAAGCTACATGGTTGTTGGTATCCAGGATGTGTCCAGAGCGGGTCGCATCATTATTACTATTAAAGTCTTGACTCACTTCAAAGTAAAAGCATGACGTCTACATACTTTAAGAGTTAGATGTTCCAGTTTAACTCTTTAAAACCAAGAAACAAGAAAGTTTTATTTTCCAATGAATAACACTTCTTAACTAATGTCAAACTTTACTTAACTGAAAGTTTTACAAACAGCTGAATTAATTAGTACTTTAGAATTTACCTGGAAAATGTAATTTAGGGGAAGCTAAGTGCGCTAAGTAAAACGTTCTCCGCTGTTAGCGGACTAGTGGCAGTGCGGGCCCGGCTCTCAGGTCCCTGTGGCGTCCCACCTTGGCGGTGTTCACCGCGGCTCCGTAGCCGGTGCAGATCCCGCAGCCCAGCAGGCAGACCTTGTCCAGAGGAGCCGCGGGGTCGATCTTGGTCACAGCGATCTGGTTGATGACGGTGTACTCAGAGAAGGTGCTGGTTCCCATGAACTGGTGGATCCTCTTCCCCTTACAGGTGAACCTGGACTCCACTCCGGCCATAATTTCTTGACGAATTCTGGTCCTGATCAAGACAGTTAATGAGATAAAGAGCTGTGTTTGTCCTTTACTGGGAAAATGCCACCAGAAGAGGCTGAGGATGGAGCGCAGCAGGCCAGTCTCACCATGCTCTCTCACACTGGTTGGTCCTCGGACTCTTACAGAACCGACATTCCTTACACTGGCAGAGGAAAAGAGGAATCGCCTTGTCTCCTAGGAGACCAAAAGGAGACACTAAATATTTACTCTGAAGCTATACGTTTAGGTACAAGCTAAATATTTAATTTGTGTACTAAATATTTAGCTTGCAAACTTAACATTTATTTAGGAACTATGATATAGTAATGAATGATTGACATGGTGACAAACGAGACGCATTCTTATCCTCTTCTGACAATCTAAATGACCCAAATTATCGATATTAATTTGCGACTCTGTGTTTTACATGGCGTCTCCTAGAAGGGTGGCGGGTTCTGGGCAGAAACCCGCCGGTTCTCCAGGAAGGGAGGAGTTGAGGCAGCAGCAGGTGACCTGTTGACTGGTTGGTTAGAGTCTCATAAACATCAGCTTCCTGTCCACCATGTTTGGACTGACCGGGCTGAAACTCGGTGACTCCAGGTCCGACACTCTCCACGATGCCGGCGCCCTCGTGGCCCAGGACCGTGGGGAAGCCGTCTTCGGTCATGCTTTCCAGCAGGTGGTACAGGTCCGAGTGGCACACCGAGGTCGCCACTATCTGTGCCAGGAAGTAACCATGACAACGGCCATGTCAGGGGGCTTCAGCCTTACCAATGTCCTTCTGATGACAGAAGAGGCGACTCCCACCTTGATGCGGACCTCACCGGCCTGCGGAGGAGCCACCTCGATCTCCTCGATGGTGGCCGGCGTGTTGGGCGCCCAGGACACCGCCGCCCTGCATCTGATGACCTGACAGCCCAACAGAACAGTCCGTTATTATGCATCATCACTGAGATCCTGCGCAGAATGAGCTGCTGATTGTTTGGGTGGTTTAGCCAGTCAGAGAACAAATGGAGGTTCGTTTTTCAGGCATATTTTAATCATACTTTTTATTCATTTATAAATGTTTTTAGCTTAAAAGCAAATATTTAGTTAGCTAGCTAAAAAAAACTAAATATGTAGCTTGCAATATTTTGTTATGGATTTCAATATTTATTTAGTTAGTTAACTAAAAGTTTAACTAGTTCACCAAGTATTTAGTTAGAAAGCTAAATATACATCACCAAACTACATTAATTAACTCCAAACAGTTTTTAGCTCAAAGCTAATTTAGTTTGGAGCTAGTTAGCTAACTAAAAGTTTTGTTTACAAACTAAATCAATTAAACTAAATTTTTAGCTATCACTCATATTCACTTGCGGTAACCGGAAGTGGACTACCAAAATAAAAGCTGGCTCTCACCACTGTTTTTTATTATTTATTTTTTATTGTTTGATACAGGCGGCTCTCAGAGGAGAAGCCTCAGCTCCAGGTTTGGATGCAGCTTCCCAGAATCTCCCAGTGATCCTCTTCCTCCTCATCGTCTTCTTCACTGTCTCCTCATCTTTTATATACATAAATTATAGGAATATTTTTTCATGATTCCCCAAACATTGGCTGAATATCTGCTTGTATGTTATTGTAATAAATACATTTTTATGAAAAACATTTTGACATTTATTTTTGTAAGATTTGAGTTTAAAGCTCTGACTACATACAGGTTGATACAAATTAAATATGAAATAATTATTTTAATGTTTCTTGCTTATAAATCCAGAGCTAAGACATAATGGAAAGAATCAACTCAGAAGTTGTTCATTATTTACTTATAACTGATCAGTTTCAACTGACTAATCAGACGTTATCAGTTATAAGTAAATAGTGTCATGAAGGGGACAAAGGTTTTCATTTCATGTTGGACAGTCATACTTCACTTATAAAAGACTGAACATGTATTGTGTGGTGTGTTAAACCACAGAAGCCTGTAACATTTTCCTAACACCAACTGATGTGCAAGATTATTATTTTAAGATTAAAGTTCAAATTCTGAGATTAAAGTCAGAATGATGACCTGTTTTCTTTCCCAAATCTTCTTCCATAGGCAAACATTTATTTAGCTTTTAATAATCTAATTGGCACATTATTTCAAACATTTCCTACCTGGTAGAAATAGATACATTTTTACATTTTGGATAACCTTTTCCCCATGCTTGTTCATGACATACCGGATTATAACTGGTATGCTATTCAGAAAGGAAAAACTAAAGGGTTTAAATGACGGGCAGGATGTTCTAGTCACGGTTTGAGCGTCTTTTTAAATCAGAGCAGATTAAAGGTTGGTAAAAATTGAGCGGACTAGCCCTTTAGCCATTTACTGAATCGGAAGCTGCATTTAGCAGCCATTAGCTCCATATAGTAAACAAAGTAGGAGTTTAAGGCTTTCTGTGTGAAGGTGTCATGACCAAATTAGTTACTTGCCGATTTGGCATGTAATTAATTTGGAGTCAACTCTCCTGCACAGAGACAACTTCCGGTTCAAACCGCTTGTCAAAAATGAAATAATAAAAATCGAAACGGACAGCTCCGTGTTTTCCATTTGGTGCACTAAATGGGAATCGGAATACGAGCCGAGCTGAGCCGTTATCCGACCTCCGCTTTTGGTTTAATAAACGAAAAAACGAGTCTATAGTTTTTTCACTTTTCATGTCAAACGAAAAAACGACCAGCCTGAAAATACACGGACCGTTCAGGTGGTTGTGTGGTTCCTCTCACCTTCCCAGCTGTGGACATGGTTGATTGATTGATTGATCCCAGAGATTCAGCAGCGAAGGAACAGAGGATCCGTACAGTCTGGCTCACGAACAGGGACTTTAACCTGCAGCTGCCATGCGGGTCCGGTCCGGTCCGGTCCAGTCCGGGCGGGGCGGGTCTCACCTTCACACGAGACGCTCCAGCAGAAAGAGGAAGAAAAAGTCCTTTAAGGAAAACGTGTTCCAGTCACTGGTGAAAATCAGTTGAGTTTGTTTAAAACCAGAATGAAACGAGAAATAAGATCCGGAAGTCATGAAGCGATCAGATTAAAGCTTTTAGTGAGACTCAGACAGCAGAACGATAATAATTATAAAGATGATAACCAGACGGGCTCCTGAGCCGCTGCAGCAAACAGTATCTAACCCGGAGAGGTCAGACTTTCATAACATTAGATTATTAAAGTCATCACGTGATTCCTTAAACAAACCATTTAATTTGATCTGCTGGTTGAATCTTTATTTTCCCTCAGCGAGGAACGAAGCCGTTATAAAACAATAAATCTTGTTTATGTGAAGGATTTTAAATGAGTTTTTAGCTCCATCCCTCTCTCCACTGATCAACCAGAGGATTTAATTTACTTTGCTGCTTATCAAGTTTGAGGAAATGAACTTTGGTTTGAGAGAGTAAAATGACTGTAAATGATTTATTTCTGAGCCAGGTGAAGGTTTATCTCTGCTTTATGACAGCCTTGGGCCAGCCCAAGGTAGAAGCAAACTTTGTGACTGCTGAGGAGAAACTGGTTGGAAAAACTTCACAGCTGAAAAATCATGTTGATAAATTTCTGATTTAAATATAATTTAGACATTTCTGCAGCTCTGCAGCTGTGGAAATATTGTTACACATTAACAGCAGTTTTCAATATTAAAGTATAACAGAGTATTAGGGCAAGACTAAGAAGCAAATATGAGAATTAAGTCATAATCTTACAAGTATAAAGTTGTATAATAGTCATATTAAGAAAAAGTAGAATAAATTTGTAATGAGTAAAAAGTCAGACTGCTGGAAAAAGTCAAACAAGAAAAATTTCAAGAATAAAGTTTTACGACAGAAAGTCCAAATAATACGAGTTTTATGATAATAAATCCGTAAAAATAAAAGAAAAAGTCACAAGAAATAGTTGAACTCAATAATCAAACTAATAAACCAAAATTAAAAGAAGAATGTTTAGTTTTACTTTATCATCAGTTTGACAAAGATCACATTTCATCGTTTAGGATTCATCAGATTGTTATCAGACTGAACTGCTGACATGATTATTATTTAGAAGATTTGTCTGAAGATAAAACGAGACAAAACGAGAAATCAGCTTCTAGATACGTTCTGCAAAAGATTAAACTAGAACTAGAAACATAGAGTCAGTCCAAGGCAGAATCCAGGTCAACTGTTTATTTTGTAACGTCAGCAGGAGGATCTGTGGGTCAGGATGGAAACGTTCCTGGACAGACGCTCGATGACGTCACTGAGGAGAAACGCTCAGCACGGCCCGGATGCTGCAGAGACACAGGAACATCCAGTCAGGACAGTTTGACCCAGGAAGTGAATATCTGGCGTTAATCTGAGCAGGAGTTCGGGTCGTACCACCGGCTGTTCTTCATCAGCTCCACGGCTTCGTTGATCTGCTCCAGCCTCAGGTTGTGGGTGATGAACTCGTCCACCATCAGCTTCCTGTCCAGGTAAGCTTTGACCATCTGAGCAACGCCGTCTTTCCCTTTAAACCCTGCAGCAGAGGAAGCGTCATCAGGTACTGTTCCTTTAAGAACAGGGCCGGGTCCAGACTGAAATATATGGGGGGCTGAGCATGACGAAAATTAACCAAAATCAATCTGAAACCACATATTTACATACACCTTTAAACCTCCAAACTTTTTCAACAATATGATTTATTTTTGCTAAGCGCTAAAATAATTAGAGAAATTCTGCATTAAATTGTTTCTAATGCAGAGTCATTAAGACAGTGATGATGTCATGGCTTCAGGAGCTTCTGATTGGTTAATCAGTGTCTCCTGATGTGAGGAACGGTTTACCGTTAGCTAATGCTAAAGCTAACTCCAGAAGCTGCTGGTTCTGATGCTGAGATCCATTTCTCACCTCCAAACAGAGTTCCCGTCCATTTCCGTCCAGTCATGAGGTGGATGGGCGGGGCGCTGAAGTTCTCCATGTCGGTCCAGCCGGCGATCACGCTGACCCCCCAGCCGGGGGCGCATGACTCCAAGGCGCTGCGCTGCATGTAAGCACATCACTCATCAGTCTGGCCTCGGCATTCACACACCGTGAGACCCTGACCCTCACCATGACCTCCACATTCCCGATGCATTCGAAGGAGAAGTCCACTCCGCCGCCGGTCATCTCCTGCAGCAGCTGCTGGATGGGTCTGCTGTGGTCGTTGGGGTTCACCACATCAGTGGCTCCCAACACCTTGGCTTTCTCAAACTTGTCCGGGTTGATGTCGATGGCGATGATCCTGCTGGCTCCTGCCGCCTTGCAGCCCATGACGGCAGCCAGGCCCACGGCTCCCAGACCGAACACGGCGCAGCTGGAGCCCGCTTCCACCTGGAGGTCATGGATTAAAGCCGTTGACGGTTTCCCTCTCTAACCTGAGCGGTCTGGACAGTGAGGGTCGTGTTTGGGCACCTTGGCGGTATTGACGGCCGCTCCGTAGCCGGTGCAGATGGCGCAGCCGATCAGACAGACTCTGTCCAGCGGCGCCGCCGGGTCGATCTTGGCCACAGACATCTCCTTCACCACGGTGAACTCAGAGAAGCTGCTGGTTCCCAGGAACTGCAGCAGCTTCCTGCCCCTGCAGCTGATCCTGGAGCGCTCAAAGCTCCGCTCATCAATTTTTCCGGCCGACCTGAACACAACATACGATCCATAAGTTTCATATCGATCTATAAACTAATAAAAGCACCAGTAAGATCTGGAAATGACAGGGAGACGAGCGGACACCCGTTGACGCAGAGATTGGTCTTGGGACTCTTGCAGAGGCGGCATTCCCGACACTGAGGCATGAACAGCGGGATCACCGTGTCTCCTGGACCACAAACATGTCAGATTCAGCAGAGTTAAAGCAGAACCAGGCGGTCCGGCTGGTTCTACTGACCCGGCTGGAACTCTGTGACCCCGGGTCCGATGCTCTCCACCACACCGGCTGCTTCATGGCCAAAAACCACCGGGAACGCCGTCTGATTCGAACATTTGGACAGGAAGTACAGATCCGACTGACACACTCCTGTTGCCACGATCTGCAGAGGAAACGACACAATGACAGTAACGACAGTCAGAGTTCAACAGGAGCTTTGATGGCTCAGATGATTCTAGCTTTATTATTCACATTTTGCTTCATTTGCTCTGACCTTGATCCGGATCTCCTTCTCCTGAGGCGGCGCCACCTCAACCTCTTCGATCACCAGAGGCTGGTTGAACTCCCAGGCTACTGCTGCCTTGCACCTGATGACCTGCAGACGGGTGAAAACCTCTGAACCTCACAGCAGCTAGCAGCATCAGCAGCTAGCGCTGAATCTGTTTGGATGATCCAAATAAACTAGTTAGTAAACTTTGACTGTTGCAGGAAGCCTTAAACTAATTTATTAAATATCTGAGGGTTTCTCTGGGATGATTTCAACACTTTCATATCCTGTAAATATCCATCCATCTTCCAGCCTTATCCCATCAGGGAGGCAGGTCACCAGTTCATCGCCAGGGCAACACAGAGACAATCAGGACACACACACACACACACACACACACACACACACACACACACATACGGAGAATTTGGAGAGGCCAATAAACCTGACAGTCATGTTTTTGGACTGTGGGAGGAAGAACCCACCAAGCAGAGGGGAAACATGCTAACTCCATGCTAACTCCATGCTAACTCCATGCAGAAAGCCCCAGGCTGGGAATCGAACCCAGGACCTTCTTGCTGCAAGGCAACAGAGCTGCCAGCTGCTCCACTGTGCAGCCTCCTGTAAACATGTAACTTAAAAATATAACATTTACTTTTGCTTAGAAAGGAAGGTAAACTCATGATCCTGCCCTTGAATCTTTCCTCACTAATTGTTTATTTTGCTTTTGTTTTTGTCCGTTTTTATGTCAGATTTATGATTTGAAGTGATTTCACTGAAAGTCGATTAGTTTGTCTCCCTGTTAACATGAAGGACGCTGCGTGTCTTAAAGCTGCGGCGCTGCAGCTCCTGGGCAGCCATGAAACGTTTGTCTTTTCATTTTCCTTTATGAAGAACTGATGAGGCTGCAACAATTTCAGCTTTATAAGAGGCAAAGTAAAACTGAACTAAATACAAAATTTACACATTTTAGTGCAAAATTCAAGGTTTCTTAAAGATTTCCCTGAATGGGAAGTTGGCTCATTTGCTACAAAATTAGATGGAAAATCTACTTTCCAAACATCTAGTGCAGTAACACCAGGAACATGAGATAAGCTCTTACACAACCTGCAGGTTAACGTCGGCTCATCAGAGCAAATATTAGCTTTATGCTGCAGCATTCTGCAGTGAGATCATTTCACTGGATGCAGATTTTAGCTTTTTTACTTCTGCATTTTGTTGCAGGATTTCTCACTTTGCTACTTTAAAAAACATCTTAAATGGTTTTAAATGTTTTATCCAAACATTGCATTATGTAGCAAAACAGGATGAAAACTTCGACTCAGACCTACAAATATTTACTGAAGAATTTAAAACTAGTTGTCAAAAAGACATGAGGTCCTGCTTACCTGTCCAGCTGTGGCCATCTGTCCTGCTGAGTGTCGAAATGTCAGCGGCTCTGGTGGAAGCTGGGACTTTAACCTGCTCAGGTCAGGCGGTTTACCGCTGTTACATTTTAAACTAAGGTTTAAAGGTTTTTGGATAAAGCCCAACTGACCCGGCTGGACCTAAAGATATAACATTTGCTTTTGCTTAAAAAAGAAGATAAACACAGAAGGGAGTCGATCAGAGCTGGAGGCCTTCAGGCAACAATTTCATTTCTCATCAGATATAATCTGACATTTCTCTGTTCTCCATAAAACCAACAGGCTGCATGAAACCAGAGAGGATTTGGACAATATTTCAATTTAAAACACTTTGTTTGTCCCTCAAATGAAAGTATTGGATCAGCGTTGCTGTAGTTTTAGATGTATTGAGTTTTATTTCACTGGAGAGCTTTTTGTGGTCTTAGAACGAAAACAGGTTGGAGCATAAATTAATCGCTTTTTGTTGAAGAGGAGTTATCATGTCAGTTATTATTTGTGTTATTGGCTGCTTTGCATCAGATGGAAATGTGTCGAGTTAAATGAACCAAGTCGACCTGACCTGGAAAGTCAGGGAGGAATTCAGATTTGGAAATATGTGGAAGTAACAGATGAAATGTTCCAGGTGTGGACGATCCTGGATGATCCTGGATGATCCTGGACGATCCGGGATGATCCTGGACGATCCTGGACGATCCTGGACGATCCTGGATGATCCTGGATGATCCTGGACGATCCTGGACGATCCTGGATGATCTTGCGCGTTCTCCCAAGAGTTCACTACAACACAAATCCAGAGATCTGCATCAGACAGCAGACAGACTGGTTGTGGACAGACTAGCCTATAAAAACATGAAGGTGCATTTAGAACATCGGCCCAAATAAAGTAAACATGAATGCGTCCAGTGTGATTATTTGATTTATTAGACACTTTTTCACTCCAAAACATGAATAAATTGTTGGCAGTTGTCAAATTTGAAACCTCTAAAATAAAAGAGCAGAAAATAATAAAAGAGCTGCTGGGATGACCTTTGACCCCACCCAGATGGTGTGAAGCTAAAATAATATCTCTGATGGACAACGTCTCCCCTCCTCGCATGAAGTTTTATTCACTTTTCTAAGCACAAATATTCATGCATATTGTGTGGATTTACTATTCTCAGCAAAACGAGATTTAATCTGCAGAATTCAGCTAAATCGGAACAAACTGCCTTTATTATGAATCCTTTATTCTGATTCACGCACATTTCAAACTGAGACTGTAATCCAAAAAGTTTTTCACATTAAAATTTCCATTGTAAGGTTTTTCTGTTGCAGGTTTGATAGCCTACAGCCTCCTGAACCCGCGACGGTTCTGCTGAGGAGAAACACTCAGCACGGTCCGGATGCTGCAGAATAACAGAAAAAAGTCACAATCAGGAGATTTTCATCCATGAAAATGAATATTTATGGTGTTATTATCAGCAGGGCTTCGGGTCGTACCACCGGCCGTTCTTCATCAGCTCCACGGCTTCGTTGATCTGCTCCAGCCTCAGGTTGTGGGTGATGAACTCGTCCACCATCAGCTTCCTCTCCAGGTAAGCTTCCTCTCCAGGTAAGCTTCCTCTCCAGGTAAGCTTCCTCTCCAGGTAAGTTTTGACCATCTGAGGAACGCCGTCCTTCCCCTTGAAGCCTGAAGGCAGGAACAGTTCAGCAGTCAGCTACAGACTGGAGGATTTCTCTGCTGTTTTCCCCTGACAGTCCGGTAAACTCTGCTGGATTGGAACCAGAACTCCATCACCTGCTCCACCTCCAGCTGCTGTGGTTCTGAGTCAAACCAACCTGTTCCCCTCCTGGCCTGTGGGGGCGCTGCACCAAGAACCTCTGAAGACACTGAGAGCAACTTCCTTCTTCACCAGATGGAAACAAGATGGAGGCGTCAAATTTTAGCGGTTGGAGGATTTCTCTATAGGCTGAAGACCAGGAGCCATTTCTGCTGCTAGCGCTAGGCTAACACGTTAGCTTTGGTTGGATTTACCCAGAATGCCCTGCGCTGTAGTCCACTTTCTGCTTTTGGAGCGGTCACTGGTCTGCTTGGCGTTCACATTCAAACCGAACCAGAGTTCACTTCAACCAAACTGAGGTTTGGAGGACCAGAGTTAGTTCATTTTCTAATCAGGGTTTGATTATGCATTCAGAGCTCCATCAAACAAACCGGACTTTCTACACAGATGGACTGGAGTTGGATTAAAGCGGACTGGACAGGGCTGATGGGAACTCGGCCTTTGACTGGTGCGTGGAATACGGCTCACCTCCGAACAGCGCTCCCTTCTGGGTCATGAGCTGGATCGGTTGAGCGCTGATGTCTCAGATGGTCGTCCAGCCAATGATCACTCTGTATTGACAGCCGATCAGACAGACTCTGTCCAGCGGCGCCGCCGGGTCGATCTTGGCCACAGCCATCTCCTTCACCACGGTGAACTCAGAGAAGCTGCTGGTTCCCAGGAGCTGCAGCAGCTTCCTGCCCCTGCAGCTGATCCTGGAGTTTCAAAGCCATCCACATCTAATCTCGCCAGAATCCCGAGGAGAACATGAATTCATTTCTGCAGCCTAATGAACACATGATGATGCAATGAAGGGAAAACGACAAGCTCCGTACGCGCCGACACACATGTTGGTCTTGGGACTCTTGCAGAGGCGGCATTCCCAACACTGAGGCATGAGCAGCGGGATCACCGTGTCTCCTGGACAATGGACAGATTTAATCTGTGCTCAACACAGTCAGGTTTAGCCTGAGGAACCAGGCGGTCCGGCTGGTTCTACTGACCCGGTTGGAACTCCGTGATCCCGGGTCCGATGCTCTCCACCACACCGGTGCCACTTCAGGCCACTGAATCCATCCGTCCGTCATCCATGTCCCTTTTACTTCTAAAGGTTTTTTCATGTTTCTGCTCATTTGTCTCTGATTTCTTGTCGAGTGTTTTTTAGAGCCAGATTTCTTTCTGCTTCGATGTTTCCTGGATGTTCCTCGGATAAAACGCTGCCTGTGTTGTTGCTTCAGATGTTAACCTCAGCAGACGGGAACAACGAGCTTCCTGTTGTGTTTCAGGTCCTCTCTGCTGTTTTAGCCGACATCTGTCTGGTTGTTTCTTGTCAATCAGCTGCAATTACTTGTTAACATCAACATGCTACACAAAGACTTATTAGCAGAAGGAAAGTCATGTAGGTTCATAATGACCTTTTCTAAAAGACAACTCATAAAGAAACACTAAGAGCTACCTGGACCAGAAAGCGTCTTTTGTTGCTCAGGAAGGGAAACAGGAGAACTGTGGATCATTTGTCTGCTGAAGAGTGATGTGTCGCTATTTACTTAATATTCTATGCATCTAAACAGAAACTATGTGAAAGTGATGAAGGGTTCTGATGCTGCTGCTGGACAAATAGGAGAACTGATGTGGAACAAATTTAGATAAGGAAAAATAGCTGACAGAACAAAGAACAACTCTTATCAGCTTTAACACATACAACACTCAGGGTAAATGATTTTATTTGCTCCAAATGTTTCATGACCCCAGATGTGATCATCATGCAGGACAGATGAACCAGGAACTGCAGCTGAACAAAAGCCAAACGCCGAGCCAGGCTCTGGGGGAGGGGAACATTTTGAAAGGAGCTTTGTTGACTCAAGGAGAAACTCTCAGGACCGTCCGGATGCTGTGCAGCAAAAAGAGGAGAGATGAGAAGAAAAACTGGAAGGTTTGCACAACGGAAGAGCTTCTGTCTGCCGTTACTTAGAACGTACCACTGGCCATGCTTCATCAGCTCCACGGCTTCATTGACTTTCTCCAGAGTCATGCTGTGAGTGATGAACTCATCCAGCTTCACCTTCCTGTCCAGGTAGGCCTTCACCATCTCAGGAACACCGTCCTTACTCTTGAACCCTGAGGCACATGAAACAAACATGAAACAAACATGAAACAAACAAACCGATTCAGATCCACGAACCGATCCAGATCCACGAACCAATCCAGATCCACGAACCGATCCAGATCCACGAACCGATCCAGATCCATTTAACCCGTCAGTGATCTTAGGGGATCCTGACAGGGATCCCCTAAGATCACTGTGACCCCACCGCGGCCTGGTGGGGTCACATTGAC
>NW_015115001.1:62527-70170 GCF_001443285.1 Poecilia latipinna
GATCCAGATCCACGAACCGATCCAGATCCACGAACCGATCCAGATCCACGAACCGATCCAGATCCACGAACCGATCCAGATCCATTTAACCCGTCAGTGATCTTAGGGGATCCTGACAGGGATCCCCTAAGATCACTGTGACCCCACCGCGGCCTGGTGGGGTCACATTGACTTAGGGGTTTGGATCCCAAACACACATCTCATCTTGGTTTGGACCTGGCAGGTATGCCAGAAGCCTGACTTGAAGCCAGGTCAAGACCAGGATGGCTTCAGGACTTCTGCTTCAGTGTCACAGTGTTTGTTGAGCTCAACTTCCTGTGGTCTTAAAACTCTGGGATCGACTCTTCTGGTCTCACCTCCAAACAGGGTGCCCTTCCATGTACGGCCCGCGATGAGCTGAATGGGTCGGGCGGCAAAATCATGCAGATCTGTCCAGCCGACGAGGACGCTGACACCCCAACCTTTCACACAAGACTCCAGGGCACTGCGCTGCACAGAGGAGCAGAGCACGTCAGACACCTGGGTTTATTTTCTAAGCTTGTACCAGATGGTCCTCACCATGACTGCAACATTTCCAACACACTCCAGGGAGTAGTCCACTCCTCCATCAGTCATCTCAGCCAGCACCTGGTTGATGGGTCTGCTGTGATCTTTGGGGTTCACAAACTCAGTGGCACCAAACACTTTGGCTTTCTCAAACTTCTCCGGGTTGATGTCAACAGCGATGATCCTTTTGGCTCCTGCAAACTTACAGCCCATGACTGCAGCCAGGCCCACAGCTCCCAGACCGAACACGGCGCAGGTGGAACCCGCTTCCACCTGCAGGACGACATGTTCACATTAGCTTACTGCATAGGGCCTCGATGTCCACATGGTGCCAAGAAAGACTTTCAGGTTCGACCTTAGCAGTGTTGACTGCTGCGCCGAACCCAGTGCAGACCCCGCAGCCAAGGAGGCAGACTTTATCCAGAGGGGCAGCCGGGTCGATCTTAGCCACTGCTATCTGGTTAAGAACCGTGTACTCAGAGAAGGTGCTGGTCCCCAAAAACTGCAGCAGCTTCTTCCCCTTGCAGCTCAGTCTGGTTTCTTCTAAAGCCATCACATCATAGCGGTCAGCGGCCCTGAGAACAAAAGTCACTGTCTGGCTTTAAACTGTAAAAATATTGAAGATCTGATGAATTCATGAATGAAGAGATCAACCTACCATCCTTTGACACACTGGTTGGTCTTTGGGCTTTTACAAAAGCGACACTCTCGACACTGGGAGATGAACAGAGGAATAACCTTGTCCCCTGAATATTAAAGAAGTCATTTAAAACATTACAATGGAGGACAAACATGAAATGATGTGACACTTTCTTTGGGCCTGTCTCAGCACCATCAGTCAGGATCAGAGGGGAAACTCTAATTGCTTCAGGCCGTTGAAGTTTGCCCCTTTAATGTTTGAACTTTGTGAGGAACGTTACGGTTTAATGTTTCCAGCTTTTTATTTTATTGGTTTCTGAGGGGAAACTGCAGTGAGAACATGAACTGATCCAGGTTCAAGGTTTTATTTTATTTTTGACTAAATGCTAACAGTGGAGTTGGTCAAGTCAAGGTGCTCAGGTTGTGTGGGGGCAGCATCACCCTTCCACCACCGTGCTTCACAGCGGGTACAGATCTGCTGCGTCTGGCTTCCCCCACCTTGGTCTCTACTCCAGTCTCATCTGTCCAGAGGACATTGTCCCAGAAGTCTTGTCCTTCTCCCAGATTTGGGTTTCCAGACTTGCGTCCTGCTGCCGTCTCGTTTCCAGAAAGGGTTTTTCCAGGTGGCATTGACACACAGCGCCAGGAGCAGCAAACAGCTCTGAGTTGGGTTTGACTCACCTGGCTGAAATTCAGTGACGCCGGGCCCAACGCTCTCCACTATGCCAGCTCCCTCATGTCCGAGAACCACCGGGAAGCCATCTTTGTGCATTCCCTCAAACAGGTGGTACAGATCTGTGTGGCAGACGCCTGTGGCCACGATCTGCAAACGGGGAAATGACTCCGCTTAATTCATTACTGAATCTGACAATATTTGCTGTTTGGTGAAGTTGTTAGCCATGCTAACGTCAGATCTAAGCAGCTGATGAAGGGACGATGTTCCAGCTGTACACATGGCGCCACATGGTTTCTATGGATCTGACCAGTATGGTGACACCAGCCCCTAACTGGGATCTTATCTGGGACAAGAACATGAGCGACTCCAGGTGGGCCATTCACATGAGGCGTGAACGTATGAAAATCATGACACATCTATAACCCAGCTGAGGCCCCAAGTCGACCCGCTTTGTTCTATGGAAGTGATTATGGGATGCCATCAGTTTGTAGATGTGAAACATTCAGGTTTTCTTTCTTCTTCAAATGGAAAGTTTCCAGGTGGGGGCTGGTGTTTCTCAGCAGCAGGAGCTGATAAAAACTGGGCTTTTGTCCAGCAGTAGCTGCTGCAGAGCAGCGGCCAGAGAGGTGGAGGGCCCTGGACAGACCAACCACTTATGGTCAAACTAGGACTTAGAAATTAATGACTTCTTTCTCTCATGACAGGCTAAATAACCCGAATTATTGCTGTTAATTTTTGACGGTTTAACTTCTCAATTCCAGTCTTCAGGCCCCTGCTCTGCATGTTTTAGATGTGCCTCTATTCCAGAACTGCTGATTCAAATGATTGCATGACCTTCAAGTACTGCAGAGGCCTGTTAATCACCAAAATATTGAATCCAGGTGTGTGGCAGAAGGGAAACATCTAAAACATGCAGGGCAGGGGGGCGTGAGGACCGGAATTGAGAAACACTGGGTTAACTGTGAGCAAACGGCACCGACAGGCTCTCTGCTGACCATCAACCTGACTGTCATGTGACTGGACTGAGGGAGGACAACCACCTGCAGAAAGAGCCCAAACTGGGATGTGAAGGTGTGGGTCACGTTTGTGGCCGGCTCACCTTGATGCGGACCTCGTTGGCCTGAGGAGGTGCCACCTCTATCTCCTCGATGACCAGGGGCTTGTTGGGCTCCCAGGCCACCGCCGCCTTGCACCTGATGACCTAAAGCAGGACGGACATCAGCTGGAATTGCTGCTTCTGCTCTTAAATTGTGTCTCAGGAAGGTTCCTGACAAACTGGAACCCAAAGGCTTTCAGGTTAAATTTCAAGAGTCTCTGTTTAAATCTCACTTTCAGGGGAGAATAAAACCATTTCTGAGAAAAGCAGAAATGAGACAGCTGATCAAAGTTCATGTTTTCCATGGCAAACACCTTCCCTTTAAGACAATTTAGTTGCATTTTATTCCATTATCAGAGTAAAACCCAGAGAAAATGACTATTTTCCTTGTGGATTTTTGTTTAAACATCCCAGATGACATTTTTCCTATTTTTCCCCCTTCGGCCCCTTTCTGGCCTCTGGCTGCTTAACGCCTGCCAATTTCTGCAGTTGCATAAAACTGTCAGGATAATTTGAAACCAAGTCAAAAATCCTCAAGCCACAAATGAGTTTAATTGTTTTTTCCAGCAAATCAGGAAAAATGTTAAAATGTTAAATGTTAAAACCTTCAGCAGTTTTATGGAGATTTGTCGACTTTGGTCGCCGATCCCGATTTTGCTTTAATGCAAACCATAAGTTTAACCAACACATGAAACAACTGCAGATGCATGTAGAGGTGCTGTGAAAGTGAAAAGTTAACCTACCTTACCAGCTGTAGCCATTTCTACAGAGTGAAACAGCCAGGAGGTTTGGACATGCTTCTGGGGGAACAAACAAAGTTTGGTTGAAATCCTGCAGCTGAAGCTGAAGTTATGCAACTGTGCAGACGGGGGGAGGTTCCCTGGACGGCTGTCAACGTATTGAATCTTTAATCCACCACTTATATAAAAGATAAGAGAAATAAAGCATCATGTATCATTTTGGCACAAATGTGCTGCCTCCCAACTGCTTCTCTTTCCACCTGTTCACCTTTAACCCACATCACTTTTACTATGGAAATAAAGGGTTTGAAACTATTGCCCGTTTGATCCAGACTGATTAGAATCTCTTCCTACTTTAGCCTGAAATTTTCCTGATTTTAACACAAAAAATACTGACTTTGTTTCCATCCAATTGTCCAGTAGATCACCTTCAGTTTTCTGCATATTTCCCCATTTATGTTTATATGTTTCTCATCAGATGTGGACAGTGGAGCAGTGATCTGGACTGCTGCCTTGCAGCAACAAGGTTCTGGGTTCAAATCCCAGCCTGGAGTCTGTGAAGGGTTAGCGTTAGCACGGCTTCCTCCCACAGTCCACAAACACGACTGTTAGGTGAGTTAGCTGCTGTAAACGTCCTGTAGGAATGAACGGCTGCCTGGTTGGCCGTCCTGTGACGGACTCCAGTCCAACGCAGACTGGCAACACGATGCATTCAGATGAAGTCTAGAAAGTTTATGGTCAGTTAAAGTATTTCTGATTTTTCAATCGTCATCTTTGTGTAGACCAGGACGTCCAGTTGCAGTTCTTGGTGTACTTACAGTTAATCTGTCAAACATCTCATGAAACTGTTTCCACTGTTGTTACAGATCAACGTTGAGAATATTGCAGTAGAACAGTTGTAATAAAAAGGCTGCAGGCATCTCCAGATGTGTATTGTTTTAATGATGTGCTGGTTGGACTGGAACAGTGGCAGCTCACATATGAACAGTTAGTGACTCTGGTGGAGATGATGAAATGCAAGGCGGTCAACAGAAACACGTCCAGCGCTCACGACTTCTGGTGAAGAAATAAACATGCTCAACATTTTCCAAATCTGCAAAACAATGACTTCGAGGCACTAAAGTCCATCAGAGAACATCTGGATCAGAACCGAGACAGAGGAAACCAGAAGCAGGAAATCAGCACAAACACCAGAGGCCAACAGTCCAGCACAGGGGTGGAGGAATGATGGTTTGGGCTCGTTTGACGGCAGCTTGCCGTCGCCTCGGCCCGTCCGCATCGCCTTCAGCGTTTCTCTGAGGCTGCAGGACATTAAGGGCAGGAAAGAATCCGTCCAACTGGACAAACATGTCAAAATCTGGAACATAAAAGATACCTGAAATACAACATCCTGCTCAACTCTGCCTCCAAGTGGCCCTTTGTGGTCCTGCGTCCTCTAACATCATAATCTGACAATGTTCTGCTCTAGGCGTCTGAAACTGTTTTATAATCTGGGAAAGGCCAGATCAGCTTGCTGGGATGTAGTGTGTAAACTCCAAAAACTGAAACTTTGCTTTTCAGCAGCAGGTTCTGATCTGATGCTGTTTTTAATGAAACAAGTATCTTCATCCTTCAAAAGCTCAGCACCCAGATGTTGAAGGATGTGACTTTAGACCAACCAGATGACAGGAGATATGAACACGTCATTCATTGTGCAAAACAAAGCAACAGGAAACTATTTTGTTGGTCAAAAACATCATATTTTACAGGCAGATGAAAAAGCTCAGCTGGAAAACATCCAGAAGTGTCAGCTGAAGACAGACCATCAGTCGTGGTTAAATGATAACATCATTGGTTTCTGTAACGTGAAGCGACGCCTGCCTCACAGAGTCTCATAAAAACACAGAGTGAGAAGAAGAGGCGCTTCTTTCAAGCTTGCTGCAGCTTTAAGGCGAAGTGCAGTTAGAGGCCAGGATGTGTGGCTGGGGGTTGATCGTGAGCAGGGACTTGTGCAACATCTCCATCCTCATGGAAGACTTGTGATGCATCTTGACCTGTGACCTCGTGTTAGTCATCGATGTCCTCGTAGACGCCGTCATCGAAGGGTCGCGCCCCAGACGGCTGGATCCTGTGACGCGAATACTTGAGCTGAAGAAGGTCACCGACCTCGCTGATGGCACTCAGCGCCTGTGGAGACATTTATGACCAAACGTTTCAGCTTTTAGCCCGAAGCAGCGAAGCAACAAACTTAGAAACATGCTGCGATGACGGCAGGCAGGAAATGGAACCGTCTTCAACACCTCAGCATCAGCTGCTGTTCTTCAGTCCGAGACTAACATTTTAATTTTCTTTGGTTCAACACAAATATTGAAATAGTCTGGATTCACCGTCATTTCCTCAGGGCGTCGTCACACAGGAACCAACAGGAAGCTACGGTCAGAGTTTCCCTCTCTGGATCTGAGCAGGAAAACCTTCAGATGCGTCGCCGTGTTTTCCCAGTCAGACTGAACTTCACCAGAAAGAACCTCTCGTTCACACGACCCGCATCCTGTGGCTCGGCAGTCGGGCCACAATTCACACTATTGCATAACCAGTGGAGGACGCTTTCTTGTTGCAGAAGAAGCCAGCACTGTCCTTCCACTTAACTTTCCACAGCTCTCTGAGTAGCGAACCTCTTTAGCAATGACTTCCAGGCCAAACCAGAACATTCCTGTTAGGTCTGGTCTGATCCTTCACTTTAACTTTCTTTGGCAACAGGAAAAGGTCCAACCAGCATGAAGATAAAACTCATCCCACAATCAGCCAGAACCATAAAGAGAAAACGTCGAGCCCTCCCACCGTCTGCAGCCGACCTCTCCAGGTGAAGCTCAACACATTTCTGCGGTCAGCAGGAGGAGACGCATGAGGATAAAAGGATCCAGGGTCACGTATCCGTGTGGATCAAGAAAACCAAGAGCTCAGCAGAGGAAGACGAAGCCGCTCTTCCTCTTCACCTCGTTTTGCTCTGCTGTTTTCACAAGGGAAGAAGAATCGGGTTTGACATCGGTTTACATGTTCCGGCTTTTCTGATCCATCTGAACACATCGACCGGATCCTGACTGAACCTGTGTGAGGCCTCCGCATCAGAAGTGAGGGCAACCTGGACTCTGTGGAAGCTGAAGTTTTAAATTCAGCAGGAATGAGGATTTGCTCAGAACCTGAACTAGTTGGAGGAATGGATCGAACCGCCTGCTGCAGCAGCTTCTCACCTGGTCCAGCAGCTCCCTGGAATGAGCGGCCGAGATGCAGAAGCGCGCCCGCGACTCGATGATGGGCGTGGCCGGGAAGCCCACCACCACCACGCCGATGTTTCTGCTCAGCATCTCGCGGCCGAACGCTCTGACGGGACACACAGGAGGGAAACGTCAGCGGCCGGCAGCCTGAGGTCAAAGGTCAGCAGCTGCAGCCTCACCCTATCTTGGCGGGCATGTAGAGCATCATGGGAACGACGGGCGAGTCGTCGTTCCCGTAGATGATGAAGCCCATTTCCCGAAGTCTCCGTCGGAAGTAGCAGGTGTTCTCAGCCAGCTGCCGGATCCGGTCAGAACCTGGACCAGAACAGACAAGAGCAGCTTACAGTGTGCAGAAAGAAAACACACCCTGGTCATTTCCTTAACAGAGACGTCTGGTAGAAAGTAAGTACACCCTGTGACTCCCTTCACCTTGCTGGTCCAGTTGGTTCTGTTCATGCAGGTTCCTGGTCAAAGGTCAGAGCACATCGGACCAATGTCACTTAAATCACTTATTAAGACTCACTTCTTTGGCCTGACCTTTGACCCCATGGGAAATGCTGATCTTAGTTTTGGGTTATTTTATTTTCATATTCTATGTTGTGCCTTTATTTGTAATTTGTAAAAAAAAAAAAAAAAAAAAAAAAAAAAATAAAAATAAAAATCAAAAAAAATTTTCCCAGTAAAAAGAGGGGCGT
>NW_015115001.1:73491-73865 GCF_001443285.1 Poecilia latipinna
AAAAGCTTGTTTTATTTTTGGGTTTTTTTTTTTTTATTTTTTTTGTTTTGCCTTTTTTTTTAATTTTTAAAAAAAAAAAAAAAAAAAAAAAAAAAATTAAGCTAAAACTCAAAAAAAAATTTACCAGTGAAAAAGTGGCAGATTGTCACGGTGAGAGCCGGACAGGTCAGTCAGAGGCCGGAGTTCAATGCATGTCATTCACATACATCTGCAAAAAGTGGCCAAGCATCACTAAACTTTTCTTCAAAAGTCACCAGATCCGTCGCTCGATGTTCGAAACAAAAACGTTGCCAGAATAGCTGCTAACTAAAGCGACAAAGTGGAAACATTAGAAACAAAGTCTTCCTGACCACAGCGCCGCCCAGCACTCATCC
>NW_015115001.1:78383-85570 GCF_001443285.1 Poecilia latipinna
GTGGACTGGTCCTGGACCTGGACCTGGACCAGGACTGGACCGGACCTGGACCAGGACTGGTCCTCGACCTGGACCTGGACTGTTCCTGGACCTGGACTGGACCTGGACCAGACCAGACCTGGACCACTGAAAGGCTCCAGCTGGTCCACATCCAGGACAAGAATAATGAGCAGGCCAGTTCCTCATTTTACTGCGCTCCTCTGACCCCTGGTGGCTACTAGTGAGACTGCAGGAGCTGATTGTGGAAGAAAAACATTAATTACTTTATTACTTTAATTTATGAGCTCTGACAGCTCCAAAAATTATTAGTGTGATAAAATAATTGTAATACTCTGTTAATTATTACAATTATTATTATTCACGTTAGAAAATGAACATTTATTGGACTGAAAGGAAGGAAATGATATAAATGACATCAACGGGATAGAAGCATAAATAATGTGTACCTATCGTCGTTCCGTCTTCTCCCATAATGCACTTCATAGAAGTGATGATTTGCTCCACCACAGGAGGAGACATGGAGGTGGCGTACACGGCGCTGTGGGAGTGGCAGCGCAGGTAGTCGATGAGCTCCTGCAGCACAAACCAAGCAGCTTTAACTGGACCCAGTCCTGCTCAGACGGGCCAGCACGGCTCCGGTCTCCTGCAGAACCTCACCCTCTTCCCTGCGATGTAACCCCCTGCGGCTCCGAAGCTCTTGGTGAAGGTTCCCATCATGACGTCCACGTCACGCGGGTCGAGGCCGAAGTGATCCACCACGCCTCTCCCCCTGGGGCCCAGGGCGCCGATGCTGTGGGCCTCGTCCAGGTACAGGTAGGCCCGGTAGCGCCTCTTCAGGGCGATCACCTCCGGCAGCCGTACTATGCTGCCCTCCATGCTGCAGGAGCAAACAGGCGGAGACGTCAACCGGCTTCTGGAAGTTTAGAATCGTCCGATCTGATGCAGACAAACAGTCCTGACATAAACACAGACATAAATGTGATGACTTGCATGTTTACTAGATAACTGCAGCAGGGCAACAAAGTTAGATACACCAACAGCTTCACCAGCTCAAACACATGAAAACAACTTTAGTCTGACCAGTCAGTGCAGTTAGGAGTAAAAATGAATAATGAAGTGAAACTGACAAATGGGTTGAATATAAATATAAAGTTTATTATCTGGCTCTGATTCCTCAGGTTATGATGCTATAAAGCTGGTGGGGAGCAGGACCTGCAGCAGACTGGGAGGAGATCTGGGCTTTTCCCCAGCTGCACCTCGGTCACATGAGCAGAACTTTAAATTCTTCTACCAAACTTATTATACACCCGTTTGCCTTCGGAGGACGTTTCCTGATGCTTCACATCTTTGAAGAAGAGCAAAATATAATGGAGCACATTTATGACCAAATGTCATAAATCTGGGCAGCGTCAGGGGCCCAACAGGACTGCACTGTTAGGGGCCCAAGAGGAGGGGAGAGTTAGGGCTCCGACAGGAGGGGAGCATTAGGGGACCAAGAGGAGGGGAGCGTTAGGGCTCCGACAGGAGGGGAGCGCTAGGGGACCAAGAGGAAGGGAGCGTTAGGGGACCAAGAGGAGGGGAGCGCTAGGGGACCAAGAGGAGGGGAGCGTTAGGGGACAAAGAGGAGGGGAGAGCTAGGGGACCAAGAGGAGGGGAGCGTTAGGGCTCCGACAGGAGGGGAGCATTAGGGGCCGGCCTCACCTGTAGATGCCTTCCACCATGATGAGGATCTTCTTCCAGGGCCGGTGGGTCCGGGGCTGGCCGTGAACTATAGCTTCTCTCAGCAGTTTCTCTAGGCTCTGCATGTCTGTCAGACAGAACCGCTCCAAATGAAACAGATCAGCATGAAGGATCAGGCAGACACTAAAACCACTGATGTATGACTGGGACACTGTTGAGGATGGAGAACAAGGCCTGCATCGTCTCTGGGATTTATCACACACATTAAAAACAGACTCAGACCGTCTGATAGATGGTTCTGTTGGACTGTGTCCACCGGCAGACTGAAGCCTTGGCATATCTGAACCTGCAGGAGTATCTGCCTTCCTGTGATCTGACCCACATTCACCAGAACCACAGCCTTCAGGACCAGGATGTCCTCCTGTTTTCGGCACCTAAAGTCTGTGCAGAATTTGGAAAAAAAAGGCCTTAAAATGAGTCAGATGACTGGATCAGATTAATTAGGGTCTGCCCCTTTAAATGCACCCATTCAGCTCCTCTGGTGAGGCTGAAAATATCTGATTATAAATATTTTGTCTGGTTTTAAATCAGAGTTCATGTGTGTGGATGTCAGTTCTGCTAATGCTAAAGCGCTAACTTCAACCATGTTGATATCCATGTTGCCCCCCGCAGGCCCAAGTCTATCATTACACACTGCGAGGTTTGAACTTCAGGGAGTGATTGAGACTCAGATTATTTTCCTGACCTTCTGCTCAGTGAATGCACCACACATGGTAAATGAACTGAATTAATACGGAGCTTTTCTACTTATTCAGACCAATCAAAGCTCAGGCATCCAGTCAAATTTACACACCAATACACAGATCAGCAGGCGACTCCGGGTGAAAACTGCCTTGCCCCAGGGTACAGAACCCTCCAGCTGCTTCACTGTGGAAGAAGACTGACTGAGATCATTTCAGCTGCTGGACGGGGAGAGAGAGCAAGGCTTTCAGCAGGTAACAGGAAGATGCTAAAGGCGGTTTAAATGTGAGCTGTGATCTGTGACTCACTGTTGTGTTTGAAGACCCTGATGGTGGAACCGGACAGTCTGGCTCCCAGGACCAGAGAGGCGTGGTTCAGCTCGTCACTCAGAATCAGGCAGCCCTGCAGAGTTAAAGGACAAGAAGAAGGAGGACGTTCAGGATCCACCGTTCCTGGTTCTCTCTTGTAAACGTGAGAGAATAAAGGAAGAAATGTGGAAGATGAACAGCAGAGTGGCCTCACCTTGCCGGTAAGAGCCGGGATGTTCATGGAGTTGGTGGCGAAGCCCATCCCAAACGCCATGGCCGACTCCACCCCCAGAAACCTGGCCAACAGGTCCTCCATCTCCTCATGGATGTCCAGGTTCCCTGAATCACAAACATTTAAAAGTCCTGAGTGATCAGCTGACCGCTGCAGAGGAGACGCGTCATTTAAAAGTACTAAAAAAATGACAATCATCAAGTTAACTGGAGTCTGGCTGGAAACTGTAATGAAAGAAGGAGAGAAACAAAGAAACAGGAAGGGAAGAAAGGCAGGAAACGTGTCACTGAAAGCTGGAACTAAAAGGTCAAAGGTCGTCCAGGTCTTAGTTTAGAAGCGTCTGCCGCAGCTAGGAGCAGCTTTCTCAGAGGATGCAAAATCTTTGGTCAGACCTGGAGGGTTTTCCCTGCAGCATCGTTAAAAGCGTTTGTACCGATCTCCTGCCGGGTGCTCGCCACTCCAACGCCGTACGCCATGCTGACCTCGGCTGCAGCGTCAGCACAGCGGCCCGTGTTCTCAGCGAAGCCCAGGTAATTATACGAGCCCAAGTTAATGACGGCCTTCACGGTCCGGCCCGTGTATCTGGGAGGAGAACAGAGACACAGAGGGGAGGCGGTGAAGGCAACTGGGCGCAGCACACCTGCATAGCTGGAATCACACCTCAGAACAGGAGAGACCAGGACTGAGGAGGTCAGAGGGCACGAGGGCACCAGGGCGAAGGGAAGGACAACAAGGAGGAAAGGAGCGGAGCTGTGGGATGTTATCAGGCTTCAAGTTTCTCCTCCAGATTTAAAAATGGTCAACATGTCCAAGCTCACTGCTTCACACCGAATGCATCTACAGACCAATCTGGCTTCTTATGTAGCTGTTGGAGAGACGGCTTCTTCCTTCTGATCCGGTCCAGTTGCTTAACTGGATCAAATGCTAATGAGGCGCCGGCTTGTTGCCCCTGTGAACTCTGACCTGATGACAGACCAGCACCAGCAGCCATGAGCTTCCTGCTATGCTAACCAGCCAATGGGCAGGTCTTTGGGTCAGACGGGGCAGATCGCTCGCTGAGCCAAACTGGGTTATCTCAGAGTGATTTACTGAGTCCTTCGCTTTCAGCTGCTTTGCTCTGATGGTGCAACATCTTCACAGCCACAGCAGCTGCTGGTGACTGGAAGCTTACAGCCAAAATTAACAGCAATAATTTGGGTTATTTAGCCTGGAAGGTTATTTTTTTAACTGTTATTAATTTATAAATATCACAACTTCAAACTACTTAATTAGCAAGCTAAATATTTATTTTACAAACTAAATGTTTAGTTTGTAAAATAAATATCCAGTTTGTCGCTCGCCCAGGACCTTCTGGCTTTAAGGCAGCGGTGCGTCCAGAGTTGTCCAGGTCACTGGTCAGAAACATGCTCACTGCAGAACTAAGCCACTCACTCAAAGGTCCAGTTGTAGTCGTGGGACACCCGGTCCACCAGGTCCATCTTGGCTCCTGGAACGCTGCAGACGGGCCTGTTCCAGTTGTCCCTTATCCTCATGTAGAGGTTCCTGGTGTAAAAGTTCTCAAAGTCCTGGTAGAGCGGCACAAAGTCCTGAAGAAGGGAAGGAGACGGAGCAGGAGTTGGAGGATGAGAAGGACTTTCATCCCAAAGCTTCCAGGTCCAGATAAGACCTGGAAGCTGCCAGGTCTTATCTGGACCCTCTGCCTGCAGGAGGTCAACACCAGGAACTGGAGTTTGTCCACTTGGTTCCTAGACGAAATTATGGGGTGATATCATATGCTTTAAGTAACGTTGTGTCAACAGCAGCAGCTTCCTGTCCCCACATACCTTCATACTGAGAAACAATGTCGTTCACTGTGAGACGTTACGCAACAAGCTGAGACATCGTCTACATAAGCTTCCCTGCTGCTACACACGTCTACAGAGGAACTCGTCTGGCGCTGCTGGACGGAGAAATCTTAACTATCAGGTTGAATCAAAATAACTTTAACCCCGACTGCGCAAACTGTCATCCGGACCTGAGAACTGAGGCGGACAGGAGGGTTTCTCCTGCTCCTCCTCACCTTCTGCTCCTCCTTCTCCCTGGCGATGTGGCACCGCTCGATCTTCCAGTGACGCAGGAAGTCCCGCAGGTAGCCGAAGACGGTGAGGATGCCGTAGCCCATGTAGGTGAGGACGGCCACCAGCATGGGCGTCTCTTCAAAAGACTCGAGGAAGGGCCGGTTGTACAAGTCGCCATGATGCGGCGCTGCATGGAGCTGCAGAAACAAAGACAGCATCATCCTCAGCAACTTAAGCAAACATTTGATTAGACTCTATTGTTGATATTCATGTCTCATATTCATTAGATTAATTAGAGCAGATCCTTCATCTCCATCCTCCAGAGTGAAGCCGTGAGTAACGGCCATCATGACCTTTTCCTTATTACTAGATCTCTGTTTCATGGCAAAGAGCCCATTAATAGAGGCTCACTAAATATTCTGCTTTCAGGGCAACAAGGTTTAGTCACTGTGACCCAAAAGGTTATTCAGAACCAGAGTCAGACCACTGCCAAGTTACAGAACCAGCTGACTCAAAGCAATGACCAGATCTTCTGTGTATCTGAAGCCCAAACATGGCTGCAAACCTCTGCTAAACCAGGAGACCTCGCTGGTAGACATTCGCCTACTGAAGCTAGAAACCAGGAGGGATGTTGGACCTGCTCTGTTGGAAAGTCGCCAGTTATGCCTGTGGAGGTGAGAACACGGCTGTCAAGTGAATTAACAAAACAAAAGGTGTAAATCCATCCGCGGCTCTGATTAAACTCATAAAATGTATCAGATATTTCACACAATCGCAGGTGAAGCCAGAAGCTCCTGGTGTGTCTGTTGCTCAGAAATGCAGAGAAATGTGTTGTTTTGTTGATTCACCAAAGTAATCAGTGAATCGTTGACCTGCAGCTCTACTGGACACCTGCCAGGTGAAATCTCTGCACAAAAATGTTTTGTCTCACAATGTTGACAACATTTCTACAATTATCTTCTGAAATTGGTAAAAAAAAAAAAGTAAATTAAAGCCTGACTGTCTGGCCCCAAAGATGACAGATTTTTTTATTTCTGGTTAAATCTGTGGGAACTGAGCTCTGGCTCAGTTTGCACTGGATGTACAGGAAAACCCTGACAGGTGAGGTTTGGCTGCCAGAGGAGGGAGGAGCTGCTGAGGCCGTGAAACGCTCCTCCTGTCGTCTTATTAAAATAAAAACCTGTCTATGCCAACACCGTTTCGTTTCCACTGCCTTCTGGATTCCTCTGCAGCATGTGGCTAGTCATGCCTCTCTGGGTCAAACAGCTGAGGGAGCTGGACGCCCGTCATGTGCATGAACACGGCCGAGGTCCGGTCAGCAGCAACCCCTCTGTGTTCCTGCAGAACATCACTTCCATTTCTAGGGTCTTAAACTTTGGACACAATTTATTTTCAGGCTGAAATTTTCATTGATAGGTTTTAATCTTCTAGAAAAATAACATACAATTTTTGTCTTTTAGTTATATTGGTTTTTGTTTAAATTGTGTTATTAAAACGATAAACGACAAAAAAGCACAAAAACTGAAAATGTTTTTCTTTTAAAACAATGTTGATTTAAAACATTTTGTGTGTTGAATTTAAAGTGGTTTCAGAAAAATTTAATCTGAAGTTTCTCATTTAATGGTTCTACATTTATGTTATAGCTGTCAGATATAAGTAAAAAAAATCAAGTAAAATGATTTTAATATTTTTAATCGAGTATTTCAAACTTTGTACAATTTTCCCAGAGTTTGGAAACCTTGGTCTTAAACTGATTTTTGAAAATGTTTTTTGGACTGAAAAGGAAGAATCCAAACCAGTTTTTGAGGAGCTCCAAACATCCCCAGAGTTTGAAAAATGTATTTAAATGTAATTAAAATAAAACAACATCCACAGACTCATCCTGTGATGGAACATGAGCCAGAAATAAGGATCCCAAACGTAGCAGCAGAAATGCTGTTTTTGGTAACACTTTGTTTGAAGGGGTGTGCATAAGACTGACATGACACTGTCATAAACATGACAGTGTCATGTCAGTGTTTATGACATGTTTATGACAGTGTCATGTCAGTGTTTATGACATGTTTATGACAGTGTCATGTCAGTGTTTATGACATGTTTATGACAGTGTTTATGACAGTGCCTATGACAGTGTCATGTCAGTGTTTATGACATGTTTATGACAGTGTT
>NW_015115001.1:88873-92775 GCF_001443285.1 Poecilia latipinna
TGACATGTTTATGACAGTGTCATGTCAGTGTTTATGACAGTGTCATGTCAGTGTTTATGACATGTTTATGACAGTGTTTATGACATGTTTATGACAGTGTCATGTCAGTGTTTATGACATGTTTATGACAGTGTTTATGACAGTGTCATGTCAGTGTTTGACATGTTTATGACAGTGTCATGTCAGTGTTTATGACAGTGTCATGTCAGTGTTTATGACATGTTTATGACAGTGTTTATGACATGTTTATGACAGTGTCATGTCAGTCTTATGCACACCCCTTCAAATAAAGTGTCAGCCTGTTTTCTTCATCTCGTCTCCAGGCGTTTGGGGAGAAGTCAGCTGATTCTTCTAGTTGCATTTCAAGATTAACTGGCTCAGTCGCATAATTAATTTCAACTTTCATTCTGATATCAGGAACTGAAGGTTTGATAAGCTGAGACAGGATTTCCTCCAAACCTTCACAATAAGAACCTTTAACATCAAGTTAATTATTTCTGATTATAACAACTTACATTTTACTGTCTGAGTGTAAAAACAACTGTCTGAAAGCTGAAGCCTAATTATTTACGTTAGGAGCGGAAGCGACGTCACACTGTGTATCAGAGAGCAGTCAGCGTTCCTCGGACTGCGCATGATCAAATGGTTATCTAAAGTGGTACTGATGCTGTGTTCAGCTTCTTCTGCCTGCCCTCATGCAGGGTTCCTCCAGGCAGAGCTGCTCTGCAGAAGCGCCTTCCACGTTATCCAGTCTGAGTGAAAGTTAGCTGAGTTATAAAAATGAAGAGGTGCACAACCTGACACCGCACAACGCACGTTTGGCGCGCCCCATCGCATGCGTCAACGATAAACCTAGCTTAACTATGCAGTCGACATGACACAAGATTAGATTTAAGCATTTAAAATGGACATATCATGTGTTTAAATCCTTCATTTTCCCATTTAAGTCACTCAGTTGTTGGCCAGAGGTCCGTCTGAGAGCAACATGTTTTGCTGTCTTTTTAAATGCCAATGAGGCGATGAGAGCGTCCATTGCTTTCATTGCAAACGACGCAATGGAGCGCAAAGAAATAAAAATGCTGGAATCGGAAAATTGGTTAGCCGGAGGTGCATGACCTCGGTCAGCAGTTCTCAAGCAAATAAGTAGTTCAAGAATTAGTTCTGCACTCCAAGAACACAACAAATAAGTTCATTTTACACGATACGTCCCCTTTAAACCAGCTGAACAGATCACCAATGACTGAGTTATTACTTTAAATTAATCATGCTTAATTTTTATCTATTGCTTTGGACTCCAGAATTGAAACAGAGAGATTTGGGGCATAAAAAACTGCCTTGAATTTAATTTTATTAATTAACGTCTAAATATTATATTCACTTACAGGTTTTCTTTGCTGATCCCAGTATGAACATGTGTAAAAGCCCAGATTCGGATTCGGCACCGACAGTATGCACTAAACAGAACCAGATCTCATTACCCAGTGCAGACTTATGGCAGCTGCTGGGAGGGCGGCACCAGCAGATCGACCCGGTCCAGAAAGTAAGCCGAATTAAACAGCAGCGCTTGGGGATAAAAACTCACTCACGTCTGCCCTTAATTTGGGATGCTGCCTGAAAAACGACTTCAAAGTGTATAATCAGGAATAATTCAAATGGAGTTTTGCGTCCGAACTTTAAAGCAGAAAACAGGGAAAGGCTGCGGGAGCTGCTGCGTCCCACATGGACACAAACCCGCACAAGTTGGATCTTCAGACCGCAGCAGCAGCAGCTTTCTGCGGTTCTTCGCCGTCCCATCCCGGGCCTCACCTCTTCCTCGTCCCGGTCCCGGTGACGGCTCTGCTGCTGGAGGCTCTTCAGGAAGCCGTTCCGCTCCGGTTTCAGCCCGTTCCTTGCATGCAGACACCCTTCCCCGTTGCTGGCAGGTTTGGACGCGGGGCTCTCGGTCATCGCTGGGAAAACGGCCGTGGAGCCTCGGCGGTAACTGGCATGTATGCCCGGCCGTCCGGCTGCGGTGCAAAGCGGTGACAGTATCCGAAGCTGGGCACGTTAACGAACACACCCCCACACACACTCCAAGCTCTCTCACATAACGCGTGAACAGCCCACTCACACACACAAACACACACCGATGAACCTGCAGATACAACCGCCTGATACCGGAAATCAACGCCCCGTTAACCAACACAACAGCGTCTGATGAAGAAGGCGTGGCCAAACATATACAGGGGGCGTGGTCTAATCTGATTCAGAGAAAACCAAAACAGTCCAGCATCACTAAGCTATGGAAGCCCTGAGCTGCCAGAAACAGGAAATTAGTTTAAGAGCAGTTTCTCGTTAAAACAACAAAGTTTCTCATTATAACGAGATATATAAAACTTTTTATAGCAAGATTCTTATTTTATTAAAACCAAAATATGTTCTTATGATTGCAACAGTCAAACGGTCCCACAGGATGTTGCAGTGCCACAAGTAAAAACTACGTGTGCAAGTTGTGATAAAAGCACTTAGCCTATCAGTGAAGCTATCAAGCCCAAAATAGCCTCTGAATGCTAACATGTAGCAGCAGCACAGACGTCCGGTAGGCATTCAGATCCTCCAATTATAACAGCAGGGTGTGTGTGGTGGGGGCAAATAGAGGAGTGCACCCCCACAAGATGCCACCCTGGGCAGTTGCCCATGTGGCCCATATCAGAAACCACCACTGATCATATCTGTATCTCCAAAGACTCGACAACAGGCAGCAGAGCTGCTGGACAGGGAGCTGGTTTCAGTCATTAAAAATCACTGTTCGACTCAATAAAATACAATAAAATGGTCTCAATGTGCTTTACAATGCAGTGTAAAGTGTGGAACAACTTTTCCATCGTAGCTGACTAGAGAGAAATCCAAAAGCTGGATGAGTTTAAATATCTGAGTGTCCCACATTAAAGTGTCTAAAACCATTAAGGCCAACCCAAACTGTCTTCATCTCATCAGATCAGGTTTATGTGGGAAAACTGCTCAGTTGTAGCTGCATGTTGTGATTCTGTCTGTTTGGAGCAAAGCAGCTCCATCTGATTTAAAGCTGCTCTGCGAACAATCACTGAAAGTTTTACACCAATGAAGCGGCACCAACACAAAATACTTTAGAAATACAATCTTTTTGCTATTTTTTAAAAATATACTTGTAAATATATCAACAGTCTCGTCCCAGAATTAGTGAGCAAATGATTTTAAAATCCAGAAGCACAGGAGTCGTAACGAGAGATAATGGAAACTGAAAAAAACAAAACATCATTTGGTGAAGGTGGCTTCTCATTCAGAGGCCCTCATACCTGGAACAGTTCACCGTCTGGAACAGTTCCTGATAGTGAACTGTTCAGACTGTGAACTGTTCAGACGGTGAACTGTTCAGACTGTGAACTGTTCAGACGGTGAACTGTTCAGACGGTGAACTGTTCAGACGGTGAACTGTTCAGATTGTGAACACCACCCATGTTTCCTGTTCCCCGTCGGATCCTTGTCTAATGTCGAGTCTTTGTTGTGTATTGTCGTGTGTCATCCCAGAGCTACCATTGTGTCTTAGTTCCTATTGTCATTGTTCACTATGCTGCCTGGATTTCTGTTCTCGTTGGTGATCTTCATTAAAACTATCATCATTTCACTACAACCTGGATCCAACTGCATCCATCCTCACCATCAAACCTCCATTTCATGACAGTTTATAACTGTGACATTATAAATGCATAACATTGTGAATTTATGACTTTGAAAAATTAATATCCATGTATTTTCCTCAATAATAGGCTAAATAAACCAAAACATTTATTTAATTAGTTTTTCGGCTGTTTAATTTAGCAAACGTTACCCTGTAGAAACCAGAGTTAACCTCTGGTTTGGTCCTCTAGACTCTGGTTGGCTGC
>NW_015115002.1:0-15329 GCF_001443285.1 Poecilia latipinna
TTATTTCTTGCGCGGCCCGGTACCAATTGGTCCATGGACTGGTACCGGTCCGCGGCCCGGGGGTTAGGGGCCATTGGTTTAAAGTATTCAGTATAACTTGGACATCAGATGAATCATTATTAAACGTATTGAGAAGTTAAAAATAACATATTGTTAATGTACTTCAACTCTGTAAGACCATCAGCCACATTTTTTTAAAACTAGAAATATTTCATCATCATTGGGCTCATGTGATTCCTGCTCCAGAAAGGTGAAGGTCTCTGGACATCCTGAAGGTAAACACTGACTGGCAGTCAGGGTAAGGATTAGGGTTAGATTTCTCAAAACCTATGTGGATGTATTTGTAAGGAAGGTGACTCTGCATTGGTAGTGATACAGATCAACTGTGACATGTTGGTATGGTTGCTGGATAGACCTTCAACTTTGACCTTTTTATGTCAAAGTTAGGGTTAGGGCTACTTCCAGCACAACTTGAATAGTATTTCCAGCATTCAGTCAGATTGGATAGAAGAATAAATGATCTCTAAGTGGATTATGAAGTCCCTAAACAACACTGCCCTTTGAAAAATATTATGTTTAATTGCTTTTTGCTTAATTAAGAACAACAACAAAAACTCCTAACTAAAAAAAACATTTGATTCGGAAACTGAAGTCAGCAGGTGATGATATTACATCTAATCTATCAGGTGTTCTAGCTCAGACCAACAGCTGCTCCTCAACATATTCTGGCTCATACAGATGTCCTCATATTTCCTAAGAAAAAGCCTCATCATCCATGGTGTGGTAATCACTTCTTTCTTCTGCCTCGTGGTTTTGAAATGTCATCGGACACATCGGATGAGTTTCAGTAGATCAAATGGACTGATGCAATCAACAGAAAGAAGCACTGTTTTCCATAGTAACACGCTCGCAGATGAGAAAGCACTGAAATAAAACAATGGTTCTCATACAAACTATTTCTTCCTGCAATCATCACACTTTTTCTGTTACAAACTGACTCTGGCCCCCCAGCAGAGAAGGGAAAAGTTATGTGGCCCTCATAGGAAAAAGTTTGGGGACCCCTGTGTTACATAATAAATGTAACATATAAAATCATTCATGTTACATGTCACAGAAAACATACTAAAAATCTGATTATATATCAGACCTTTAGTACTGATGTATACAGGGGTGTAAATTAAAAATTTAGAAATCCGACTTCCGGTTTCAGACTACTTGTCAAAAATGAAATAATGAAAATTGAAATTGACAGCTCATTATCCGTTTTTTCCATTTTTGTTTTGTGCACTAAATGGGAAATCGGATAACGAGCCACAAATCCGATTTTGGTTTTCTAAACGGAAAACAAAAAAACTAGTCTATTTCCGTTTTTCCATTTTCCATTTCAAATGAAAAAACAAACTGCCTGAAAATACACGGACCCTCAACAACACTCCTGTGAAAAAATCCACTCTTCATTCAGATGAACAAATACTCAGACAGGACACAGCTGATGTTCAGAGCACCTTGAGAAGACTCAACATACATAAAGCAGCAGGTCCTGATAACATACCAGGTTTGGCTCTCACAAACTGTGCTGACCAGCTTTCTCACGCACTCACTGACATATTTAACACCTCGCAAATTATTCTGTCCTACTTCAAGATGGTCATCATCATTCCAGTGGCCAAAAACCCACAATTTCAACACTGAATGACTACTGTCCTACTGTCCATCCCATGATGATGAAGTGTTTCAATGATTGTGTTAATGTTCTGATGAGAAATCACTTCATCCTTTCTATTGTTTTTTTCTTATCCTCTTCTAGTGTGTGAACTAGTGCATTTTTGCCTCAATGAGCTCAATCAACTGTAAACCTCTTCCTGATTTTCAGTTGAGCTGAAAATATGAGTGGGCTCTTATTTGTTAGTTAGGTCCAAGTGACTCACATTTTGTCTGCCAAACCTAAAGAAACTGCTGCATCTTAGTTTATGAGCCGACATGCTTCTACCTGGATGACAAAATGGTGAGTTTTCTGTCAAACCTTTTATGCTGACAGTGGCATAACATATCAAAACCTGGACCAGCATAAAACCAGCACAATTTAAATGCAAGTGTGGGCTACCTAGATACTGAATGCTGTGTTGTCTGTTTTACAGCCTTTTTGATTGAGTCACACTAATACTGCTACTTTGGTATCAAGAGATCCAACAGGGAATAAACAAAATTTGGGAATAGAGTGGCACATAAGACCTGAAGGAAGACTCTACCTCACCTACAGTTCTGTTTCAGAGTTTATGTTTAACATATACAAAATAATAATAAAATACTTTTAATATACACAGGTTTTCCTTGAAGTTTTCCTGTTTACCTGTGTTGTTGCAGTTTTTTGTAAATAGCCACCTCATCACGCTCCACTGAGCCGAGTTCTTCTCAGACATGAGATGATGACACAGTACAACCTCCATCAGATAGACCCAGAAGAAGAAGAAACCACTTCTGCTCAAACATGACTCAACAAATCATCAAATGCAGAAGACATAAGAAATGCTTGACAGATCTTGACTGTTAATTCAAGAGAGCAGCAGGTAGGACTTTGTGACATCTGAAGAGAAATGCACTTTTATTCTGTAGAAAGTATTTTCATTTTTATTTAATTACTTAACATGTTATGCATATTGCTATGTTTTTTCACCTCTTTAATAAGCAAGAAAAGAATAGGTAGGGTTAATGTTTGACTGACCAATATTTATTTGGACAGATGACAAAGCCACAAAAACAAATAAGACATTGTAATAATGTGTCTTTACATGTAATATCTCATAGCTTCAACATTCCATATTGAGATCCAGACATAATTTTCTCAAATAACAAGGTGGTATTGTTACCACAACATTTGAACTCGGCTTTGTTATCTTGTTTAAACGAATGCTCTAAGTTCTGATGAGGCACGATGTTTGAATTGATTAAAAGTATTGTCATGTTTTCCTGAAACATTTCACAAAGAAAAAAATGTAACTAATTAGAGAAAACAGAAAGTCTCAGCTGTTCAGTTTATCAAAACAAAAGTACTTCTTCAACTTTTATTCTGCTATGTAAACTAAGAATGTTATTTATGCAACACATTACACATATTACTATGTACTGTAATTTATTGCTCATACTAAGGCTAGTATTACCTTTTTGAAGGGTCCTGAAGAAATGCATGTAATAATGAACAATCAAGCAATGATTCTGTCTAAGCTGGGCCATTGTCTATGGGGGAATTTTTCTGCCATAATCCTAGAGCACACATGTTCAGTCTGAAAGCAGGATTTCTGTTCTCAAAACTTTTAATACTTTAGCTTACATTTTTATTTTGAGAGCAGAACTTCATATCTTTGTTCTCAAAACTTCTCCTTGCGCTCAGACTTAGTCTCTGCTTGGAGTAAATCTTTGCTTGCAAAACTCTGCTTGCTTGGTGGAATTTTCCTGCCATAATCCAAGAGCAAATATTTTCAGTTTGAAAGCAGGATTTCAGGTGTTTTGTTCTCAAAACTTTTAATACTTTTGCTTACATGTAAATTTTGAAAGCAGGACTTCATATCTTTCTTCTCAAAACTTGTAATGATTGTACTCAAAACTTCTCCTAGTGATCAGACTTTGTCTCTGCTCGGACTCTGCTCACTTTTGGAAACGCCTACTGGCACAGTTGCCAAGCAACCTCTCAGCCAATAGAATGAAAGTGTTGTGCTGGTTGTGTTTGGTTCCTTTTAGTTATTGATTGTAGCAGAAGCCTCACCACTGCCGCATATTGTTCATATCGATGGACTATTCATGTGAGATCTCGGGGGATAATGTTTCACAAGTTAGATAGACATGTTACTGTTTATATTTGTGAATAGAATATTACTATACTGTGGTGGATACAATGTATATATTTAACATCAGAATGTATGCTCTTATTGTGAAGGGGAGAAGGTACAATACTGTATTTACTGTCTGTCCACCGTCAAAATGCCAGCTAATATTAGTTTGGTGTAATACCGGGGTTCAGTCCCCGCTATGAAGGCTAACCTAGATTTTGTAAATCTAGCGACATTAACACACATAATATATAAAAAGTTTTATTCCCTGTCAGAATTGGGGCCTGCTCATTGTAAAGCCTAATGACAACAGCAGAAATGATTTTCTGTGGTGTACTTTGGTAAAATGAGTCTCTGGCTGAAGGGGCTCCTGTATCCAACCAGCACGTCATGGAGTGGATGAGACTCGTCCAAGATGGCTTGCATCTTGGACAGGATCCTTCTTTCTTTCACCACTGTCGGAGAGTCCAGCTCCACTGGGAGGGGAGAGTTGTTGGACAGCAGCAGTTGTATTGATGGGAAGGTGCAGGGGCCGGAGTGTCAAATCTGTTGAAAAACAGATTGAGTTCATTGGCTCTGTCAACATGGCCCTCAACCGCACCACAACCTGCTGATCTGAACCCGGTGACAGTCCTCATCCATCCCCAGACCTCTCTGGTGTTTTTCTGCTGGAGTTTCCTCTCCAGCTTCCTCTTATAATCTTCCTTAGCTCTTCTGATCTTTACCTTCAAGCACCTCTGAATTACTCTCACATCATCCCTCTTGCCATTTCTGAAAGCCCTCTTCTTCTTATTCAGGATGGTCTTGATCTCCTTTGTTATCCAGGGCTTGTTATGTGGGTAACAGTAAACTGTCTCAGTAGGGATGATGGAGTCAACACAGAAGTTGATTTGTGTTTTGCACTCAGTGAGCTCATCGATGTCCTCTTTATTCGGATGACGGAGTGCCTGCCAGTCAGTGGCCTCAAAACATCCCTGTAGTGTCTCAGTGACCTCTTTGACCCCCTCCTCACTGTCCTCATGGTTGCAGGCTGTCTCTTCACCAGAGGCATATAACATGGGCTCAGGTGCACCAGGTATGATCAGACCATCTGAGTGGAGAGGAACTGACATCACTAGCGAGGAGAGGGTTAATTATGCTAGCTTAACTTTCATCACCTTAACATGTACACATACTGCACAGTTCAGAGAATTTTGGTTCACTTAGCACAAAAATACGTCGACCCACATAGATTTTCTGACAGATAATCAGGAGTGCAGGTGTTTAAATTAGTGTTTAAATTAGCTAATCATCCACCACCAGTGTTCAGGTGATCAATTCCTAATGATTGCAAAATGAAAATTGACAAACATAAATCTGCAATGAACAGAGTGTTCTGTTTGGTGTTTTTACGTACTTTTTTGTGTAGGAAATGTTTTTGTGGCTCTTTAGCGTTAATTGATGTACTTGAACGTACTCCAACCAAATCATGGACAGCTGTGGAACCAGAATCACATAATTGAAAAATACAAAGGTTGCACTAACAAGGATTCACTTGGTTTACATGGAAGTTATTTATTCTGTTTTTTACATTTCGAATAACATGTTGATTTCTATAAAATCTCATGTTGGTCTTTTTGAGCAGCTTTGGCAACTATGTGATAATTCATCACAAAAATATTACTGAATTGTGAAACTTTTCAGCTGTAGGCAACCATTGAGCAAATACACAGATTTATTCCATAAATTTTAAGATCCCGGTACGAAATTCCACCAAGCGAGCTGAGAGTTTTGCAAGCAAAGATTTGCTCCGAGCAGAGACTAAGTGTGAGCACGAGGAAAAGGATTGAGTGCAATCATTGCAAGTTTTGAGAAGAAAGACATGAAGTTCTGCTCTCAAAATAAAAATATAAGCAAAAATATTCAACTTTTTCAGAACAAAAGACATGAAATCTTGCTTTCAGTCTGAACATGTGTGCTTTTGGATTATGGCAGAAAAATTCCCCCATAATTGTCAGGTTGAAAGTTTGTCCAACCAAAGAACATGTCCTTAAACCTCCAACAGGTTTAAGCTGACTGCCTGTCAGGGTTCTGTGTCAGCCAGTACCTTAACTTTCTTATAGTAAAATCATTAAAAATTGATCAAACTTAAAAATAAGTAAACTTCAAATATCAATGTATCTTTGGAAGTAATTACATTATCCTTTGTGTCAGTCACCAGTTCTGGTGGCCCTTAAAAAGCCTGAATTATGCAGAAGAATCTTCATACACTTTTCAGTCATGAATACATGGGATTTCCATGAAGGGTGTGGCGCAGAGTGGAATAGTAATCATTATGGCAAATAGGAGGATGCAAGTTAAATTACAGCTGTTGAAATATAATGCTATACAGTATAATATAATGCAGTACAATATTTATTGTTGGATATTATACGTGTTGCCTCTTGTCTTCTCACAGGGCTATAACAATGGCTTCGCCCTTTCTTTCCTGTCTCAACCTCTGTATGATTATATCAGTCTTTGCATTACCACCCACTGAGCCACCACTGGTTCGTGACCATCCCTTTGTGGCCATATGGAATGCCCCCACTGACCAATGCAAACAGCTTGAAATTCCACTGGATACCGCTGCCTTCCAGGCAGTGACTACACCTTCAGCTGTGCCAGGTCAGTTTCTTACCATCTTTTATGAAGATCGCCTTGGCCTGTATCCTAAAGTCGACATAATCAAGCACAAGATCTACAAAGGTGGTATCCCCCAAAACGGGAACTTGACAGAGCATCTTGCTAAGGCCAAAAGTACAATAGATCACTATATCTCCCAAGATTCCTCTCCTGGGCTGGCTGTGATCGACTGGGAGTCCTGGCGCCCTCTGTGGGACCAAAACTGGGGATCAAAACGTATCTATCAGAAGCTATCCATTACTCATGCATTGCAGCTGGCTCCCTTTTTGTCAGCAAAGAAAATTTCTCAAACAGCCAAGAGCCAGTTTGAGCTAGCTGGGCGACGCTTCATGGAAAAAACTATCAGCATTGGCATCGGCAAACGTCCAAACCGCCGCTGGGGCTTCTATCTGCTTCCTGATTGCTTCAACTATGGATGGAACAAGCCAGGATACACAGGGAGGTGCTCCACTAAAACTAAGAAGCAGAACAACAAGCTGCTGTGGCTGTGGGAACGAAGCACCGCCCTCTTTCCATCCATCTACCTCCATATTACTCTGAGAAACTCTCCCCGGGCCGCTCTCTATGTTCGTAATCGTGTCCAAGAGGCGCTGAGGGTGGCAGCGCTGCCAAAACACCTCTCCACTGTGCCTGTCTATGTCTACTCCAGACCCCTGTACCGGGATCAGACCCAAATGTTTCAGACTCAGGTGATTCATTTTTAACATTTCTTCTTTATTGTTTACATTCAACCTTGACTACTAATCCCAGAATTTGGGGATCTTGGATTAGCACTCAGGTTCTCAGCACCAAGACAATAATGACGCAAGAAGTAAAAAAGGCAATAAAGGTTTTTCCACATTTATGACTAGAACGTCTTACAGTGCCCTCTGCACTTTGGAGGGTACCCTGAAAAATCTTAAAATAAATTCAGCTTTTTTTACATTAGCTTAATCTTCATGAACATTTTATAAAAACACATTTCATTTGGGAACATTTATTCAGAATGGAAAACTACCATATGAAGACAGTTGCGTCTACATAAAACACATCAAGGCCTTCAAATTACTCCTTTAACTAGGCCCACAAAATATTAGAAGATATGCAAAAAAAATTTGCCCAAAATTGCTATGCTGATATTGTGATGAAGATTTATGAGAAATATATTATTTAGCACCACATAAAGTATGTAGTGCTATATTGTTTAGTGTGAATACAATTTACTCAAAACAATTAACAATTTTTTGTGTGAATTCTATTCTCTGTTTTCAGTCCAGCAGTGAACGCTCATGTACGCTAAAGCTAAAGCTAAAGCTAAAGCTGGGTTCCTGCTTTCCTCACTGTCAGATGATTCAGGCTGTTTTTATTTATTGCTCTGACCATAAATATGCACATTAAGGCCATAAGCTGTTGCATTGTAGCTTTTTCCTGACATATGACGATCAACACACATCTGCCTAAGTTAAATGGCATTTTGTTTTGTTTTTCCTATTTTGAAGGGTCTGCCACAGTCTTTAAACGCCAGAGAAACAGGAAGTCATGGATTACTCAATGAAAGTGTTTTATTAGTACAAATAAAATGTGGCACTTTTGTTTCTTTATGTGAAATTTGAATTCCCCTTAGTGAATGAGCTGAGAATAAATGTTTTCTAACATGTTCAGTGTGAGATGATACTACTGAAGTAACAGACAAATATATTTGAAGACTTCTGACAATGGAAGCCAATAAAAATGGAAGATATCATGTCTGAAATAGAACATTTTCCTTTTTCCTTTTCTTTTTTCTTTGTAGGTACCTTGCATTTGGCTCACCTATGCAGGAAGAATTCACATTCTCCATAGTTTTCTTAGGCCATCGTCAATGAACTTACAGGAATATTCACTTAGCTAACACTACCACTTCCTTAGAGCCAATGTTATTTATTAGAGTTGTATTTCTGTGGACTCAATAATCCATTTCCAGTCTGTTTTGTAAGCAGTTTTACAGGATTTACATCACATTGCCATTTTTCTTTTGAAGCATAGTCTGATGTTTTAGGCAGAAACCACAATTTAAATCAGAAAAGTTCTCATGAAATCCATGAGATTATTATCGTAAGTCAGTGTAGCTCAGAGTACTGGACACTTCCAGTCTTCCTATTTGGTTAACATTCAATATTTTCTTTACATGAGCAGAGGATTTTAGGTCATTTCCAAATGTCCAACATCCAAATGAATATAATTAATAGTGAATATGAGAGAATGACAGGAAACAGGAATCTGGTATGAAAATGTATTTGTCACTTGTGTGTGTTTTTGCCCTTTCAGACAGATCTTGTTAACACTCTTGGAGAGTCTGCAGCTCTGGGTGCTTCTGGGGTTGTAATCTGGGGAGGTACCAGGGACTACAACAACAAGGTAACTTTCAAGGCCTGAAGTCATTGACGAACAGTCTGTGTTGATATAAAATTCACATGCCGGCACACACACTGAATAGCTGTCCCGTCTCTCTAAAGGAGAGGAGAGGATCTACCACTGAAGGTTTCTGGGTTGATCTGCAGACATGATCACAAAAACTGTTGAAATATCTAAACAGGAACACAGATGACTAGGCTTTAGTCAGCAATAATCTGAATGTCTTCATTTCCTCTTTTAGGTAGAGAGTAGAGGAAAAAACACGGAAGTATTCTTATCTATATGAAGCAGTCAACCACCAGTTAGTCTTTTGTGGTTTGTTGTTTACTTTAATATAATGTCAAACAAACATTTTTCTAGACCTGTTTTGGTCCTCTGGTATTTGAATTTTGGAATTTATCGGGTTGGGTTTATTATTTATTCATATCTTTTATTTGTGCATTTACATTTAGCTTTTCTAGATTAGCGTCTTCCTTTATTGTGTCTGTTAGTTTCAAGCTTTCCCTTCTGCTTAGTGCCGTTAGGGTTCATTTGTCTCCCTTCCTCTGTTAACTTCAGCCTACTGGTCTTTGCTCCTGCACTAGGTGTTCCCTTTGACTTGACTGCCTCGCCTGCAGCCCATGTCATCATCCTCTCCTCCTTTTACATAGTTGTCTGCTTTCATTGCACTTTGCTGTTTCCTCTAATATTTTCCCTACCGTTTTGCTGCTTCTCTGCACAAGACTTGTAAGTTTTCAGCTTTTGTTAATTAAAGAGAACGCATTACAAATCATCCCAATCTCAGTGAAATCAGCAACCCTGTATTTTGTGTACCGTAACTCAGTCTAAGTTTAGCTCCATTGAGAAGTAAAGGTAAAGCGGGTTCAGTTCCTCCAGGTAAGGGATGTTTCACTTCAAAACAAATTGCAACCGCCAATTGATCAGTCGCTGACAAACCCACTGGACTGGTTAACAGGTGGCACCATGTCAATTGAACTAACAGGGATTTAAAGATTGTCTCAGATACCTGTTTTTCTTCATCTTGAAAACATTAAAGGGGATGTATTATGTGACTTTTTTGAACATTATATCATCTTATAATGTTGAAGGTCAGCAGCACTTAGCAAACACCTTGCAGAATTGTGCATCCAGTCCAATGTGCCTAAGAACAGCTGTAAACGGCATCATGGAGAAACACTGTTGTGATAATTTGCACAATCATCCCATTCCCATCAGTGAAAAACTGATGGGAATGGGATGATGTGTTTACAGGTATGAAAGGGATACAGGAAAGGATAAAATGTCAATAGGTACAAAATCAGGTTATGAATTGGTTCAGGGATGAGTAGATGTAGATGATTGTGCTCATTGATCCTTCAACTTCCTTCAATTTGTAGGCCTCCTGCCAGTCTCTGTCTGACTACCTGTCCTCCACGCTCAGTCCATATGTTGCCAATGTGACTGCGGCTGCCATGCTCTGCAGTAGGCTGCTGTGTAAGGGAAATGGCCGCTGTGTGAGGAAGAACTACAACACCGCTCACTACCTTCACCTGAACCCCACCTCCTTCCGCATCCTAAAGGCAAGCGGGAAGTACATCGCCGTCGGTCTCCCATCTGCCAGCGACCTCAACGACTGGGTGGAGAACTTCACATGCCAGTGCTATGCTGGGTGGAGCTGCTTTCCTGAGCTGCAGCGTCCAACTCAAGTTCAACTTATAAGGGTTTAAATTGTGAGGGGAGTAAATGAATGGCCCTTGCTGCCTTCTTATGGTTGTGTAGTCATTGCTGTGAGGAAAACATATCATAAACAATGTTTGCTCACAAAATAAAGATATGAGGCAAAACATTAAATTCCTGATTCCTGCACTGGGATATTTTTTCTTCCTTCACACAGTTGCTAAACCAACAAGAACAAAATAAACTTTGTGTAGTGATGATATCTGAGAAGTCCAACACATTTGCAACCCACTATTGGCTGAAATGTAACAGGAATGCTTTTTTTTTCAGTTTCTTTTTCTAGGAATAACTCACTGTCAATCTCAAGACACTTTAATAGAAAAACTGTTCCAGCTGTAAATACTTATTTAATCAAATCAATACAACAGATTCTAATTTAATTACATAAGATCAAATTAAATCTTAAAACAATGGAGTTGAATTCAGACAAATGGTTAAAAAAAGTTATATCTGTCCTCTTTAACCAAGCATGTGGCATCAAGGAGAATATTGTGCAGCCTCCTGCCATGAAACAATTTATTGAAGCCTAGATGATAATGTCATGGTAAACTTGTGACAGTTAATTCACAACATTTTAGATCAATGATGGCATACCTATAGATGTATTATTTCAAGGCAACACCTCAAGCTTTCTTACTAACTCTAACCCATAAAAAAAAATTAAGGAGATTAAAATTCTAAGGTTTGGAGACATGTCCTGTGGTTCAGGGATGGCCCAAGGCATAAGCAAACTAAGCAGCTGCTTAGGCCCCCAGGGCCATTAAGGGGCCCCTCAGTGGAGCTGATTGTTTTTTTTTTTTTTTTTTTTTTTTTTTAGTAATAATTTCTATGTCATTATAATATCAAAAACACACAATTTCACTATGAACTGATTTGTTTTTACAATATATATTTGATAATGTATGTAGACATCATTATTTTATGGATAAAAGAAAAAAAAATTCTCTTGGGGGCCCCTGGTGGCCGCGGTAGGTACCGCACACTTCGCTGGTACCTTCGCCGGTAGGAAGAATAGAAAAAAGCCAAAATAAAGGTTTGTTTTAATGTGCCTTGGTAATGTAATGAAAAAGATTTGTAAAGCTGGTAATAGAAAATTAGCTTGTTAGCAACCTGGAACGGTCCAGTTCAACAGCCAAACATTTATGCGAGGGTCTTTGTGTTTGTGGGAAACTGAGTTTAAACTTTAGATGAGTTGGTTCTCATGGTGGCTCTGTATATTTCTGAGGTATTTTTGGCTTCAAACCACTGTGTTTGATTAAGTTTGATAACAATAATTAAAACTTCTCAATGTTTGACATTGTCTAGCAAAATATTTCTATGTCAGGCTACACAGCTGCTACATCGATGAGCTGCTCTAAGCTGTAGTTGGGATATGTTGTTTGCTGCTGAGCAGAATCATTTTGTGGCTAAAACAAACATTATTTTACACCAACTTCTAAGTTATGTGAAACTTCTGTTAAAATCATTTGAAGGCTCAGAATCAGTCCAGTACCAATCCACATTCCAGGGGAGAAAGACAGGTCAGGTCTGCACGTCTGCAGTTAATATTTTTAACTGCAAACAACAATATATTGTTGCACGTTTGCAGACCTGACCTGGTGGGCCGGTCTGTCAGTCAAACCTCTCACTGCAGAGCAGAAGAGGACAGAGACTGATTTATAAACCTTTGCTGATGAAGATAAGATTACGGGACAAGATCAGCTTCACGTGTAAGTATCGGCCAATCACAATCCCCCAAAATTAAGGAAATCGGCGCCCAGAAATCAGCTGGTTGATATATCAGTTGGCCAATAAATGTAACCTATATTATGCATGTGTATAATGTAAACAGCACTGCCAGAGATGCAATAGGTTTATAGCAGGTGTGTGAATGATCTAATGATCGGACTGCTGACTGCAGCCAGTCCGCATTGTTAGCAGAACTAGAGGGCCCCAAAACCACATTTCGGTTTTGAGGCCCTCAAAATGTTTTTTGAGGGCCCCAACGTTTAGCAACATAAGCGTTACATAACCTTGTATTAAAGCAGAAAGTACGGCGGCCACCGTAAGAAGGGCTTACAGTATTCAATTATGCCCCATGAACTGATCAGTAGATTATTGCGAGGGAACGCAAAAGAAAAAAAAAAAAATTCCCATGTCCCCTGTCCGTAGGTTTCCTTGTATGTCATACCTTTGAGGCATTAATTCCATATAAGAAAGCACAAGCTATAGTTAGGAAGACTACTAGAGCAGCTAAGAAGGCTTGTTGGAGGCAGTATTGTAATTCCTTTGGAAGAGAGACCAAATTGTCAGAGGTATGGAGAGTTATTAAGAAAATGAATGGTGTTAAAAAGAGCTTTTCCTTACCAGTTTTAGAATTAAATGGGAAAATAGCAGTTAGTAATAAAGAAAAGGCAGAGTTATTAGCAGAAACGTTAATTAAGGTGCATAGTTCAGAAAATTTATCTGAAGATATGGAAAGTAATAAAGAAAATTTATTGGATGAAAATCCAGAAGTTACTACTAGGAGAGAAGTCTCAAACCAGGGTTTAGATATGCCTTTTACTATGTATGAGTTAGAAAAAGCTATTAATAATGCTAAGCAATCAACTCCGGGGAAGGATGGAGTGTGTTATGTAATGCTCAAACATTTTAAATATTCATCTCTTACTGTTATATTAAAATAATTTAATCTGATTTGGATGACTGGGAGAATTCCTGCAGAATGGAAACAGTCAGTTATAATTCCTGTGTTAAAACCTGGTAAAAATGCAACAGACCCGTCAAATTATAGACCTATAGCTCTCACTTCTTAATTAGGGAAAATAATGGAGAGGATTGTTACAGATAGGCTTTATTGTTTTATTGAGAGTAAAAATAAATTCTGTCCTTTTCAGAGTGGTTTTCGTAAAGGGAGGAATACGATGGATGCAGTTCTGTGTTTAGAGTCAGAAGTAAGAAAAGCTCAAGCAAATAAAGAGTTAGTGATAGCTGTGTTCTTTGACGTAGAAAAGGCTTATGATATGTTATGGAAAGAAGGATTATTGATTAAATTAGGGAAAACTGGTATAGGAGGTAAGATTTATAATTGGATTTTTGATTTTTTGTTTGGTAGAGAAATAGAAGTTCGGGTTGGGGCGAATTTCTCTTCTAGATATGCTGTTGAGAATGGTACCCCCCAAGGTAGTGTGTGTAGCCCAATTCTCTTTAATATTATGATTAATGACATTTTTGATGAGATAGATAGTAGTATAGGCAAATCTTTATTTGCAGATGACGGTGCTTTATGAATTCGGGGACATAATCTGGTTTACTTACAGAAAAAGATGCAGGGTGCCATTTTGAAAGTGGAAGGTTGGGCTAATAAATGGGGATTTAGGATGTCAATTGCAAAGACTCAAGTTATTTGTTTTTATAGAAGACATAAGGAAGTCAAGTTGTACCTTTATAAACAAAAGCTTGAACAAGTGAAAACAGTGAAGTTTTTAGGTGTTATATTTGATGAAAGCTTAACTTGGAAACATCAAATAGAATCAGTTCAAAATAAATGTAAAAAAGTGAATAATTTGTTGAGATGTCTCTCAGGACAGGAATGGGGAGCTTCAAGAAGTGCACTGTTGGGAGTCTATCAGACTCTCATGAGATCTACTCTGGACTATGGGTGTACAGCATATATGGCAGCTGCTGACAGTCATTTGAGAAAACTTGATGGAGAGCAAACACAAGCATTGAGGATTTGTTGTGGAGCTTTCAGAACATCGTCTTTAGCTGCTTTACAAGTAGAAACTGGTGAGCTTCCTTTAAGATTAAGAAGGTTGAAACTAATGTACATGTACTGGGTGAACCTACAAGGACATAAGTGTGATCATCCAACTAAGGTGGTGCTGAAGGAATGTTGGGAACATCATAAATTAAATTGTAATAGTTTTGGATGGACTGGGGACATAAAGGCAAAACATCTTGGTTTAACTGTGTTTCAGCTCCTCATTCTGAAATTCCACCATGGTTATTTATATCTCCAGAAGTTGATCTTCAATTAAGGGAAATTTTTGAAAAGAATAAGACTCCAGAATCGGTTGTAGTTAATAGATATTTTGAAAGATATAAAGACAACATAGTTATATATACAGATAGATCTAAAGATTCAAATAGTGGTAGAACTGGGGCAGCAGTGAATATCCCACACCATAAAGTCTTGATTAAGAGGAGAACAGCTGACCATTTAGCTGTTTTTACAGTTGAATTATCAGCCATCATATTGGCCTTAGAATGGTTGTTCGATTATGATATTAGGGAATCTGGCTAATTATCGGCCTATTTCGAAGCTGCCTTTTCTTTCTAAGGTTTTAGAGAAAATTGTGTACTGTCAGCTGACACAGTTTTTAGATGACAATGGCATTCTGGAGGTTTTTCAGTCAGGTTTTAAAACTCTTCATAGTACAGAATCTGCTTTGATTAGAGTTTTTAATGACGTTCTTCTTGCATGTGATTCTGGTCACCATGTTGTTCTGATGTTACTTGACCTAACTGCTGCCTTTGATACAGTAAACCACAATATTTTAATATCGCGATTACACCACATTGTTGGTATTGATGGCACTGTTCTTAAATGGTTCAGGTCTTACCTGGAGGAGAGAACATTTTCAGTGAATATTAGTGGCTCTAAATCATCTGTTGCTTCAATGTCTTATGGTGTCCCACAGGGCTCAATTCTTTGCCCACTGCTTTTCTCTCTTTATTTACTGCCTCTGGGTTCGATCCTTAGGAAACATG
>NW_015115002.1:19354-78714 GCF_001443285.1 Poecilia latipinna
CTTAAATTGTACAGCACTTTGTATCAACTGTGGTTGTTTTAAAGTGCTTTATAAATAAAGTTGGTATGGTATGGTATGGTAAGAAAGTAAATTTACTATAGCATCAGATAGTCAAGCAGCATTATTAAGTATTAAATCTGGCAAATCTTGTAGATTAGATTTGATATTAAGAATATACCAATTATTAGTTCATTTACATAACAATAAATGCTTGGTTCAATTTGTCTGGATTCCTGCTCATGTAGGTATAGAAGGAAATGAGGAAGTAGATATTTTAGCTAAGCAGGCCTTGAAATCAGAAATTGTTCATTTGAATATTCCTTTAAGTAAAAGTGAGGGGAAATCTATTATTCAAAAAGAAATTATTAAGATTCGGCAGGATCAATGGGATAATCATGATAATGGAAGACAGTTATATGCAATTCAAAAGAGTGTGGGAGGTAGTAATTATCTGAGTGGAAGGCGGAAAGAGGAAGTAGTTATGACTCGACTTAGAATTGGGCATTCTGGACTTAACAGTTCTCTCTTTAAAATAGAAAAGCATGAGACTGGGGCTTGTAATTACAGTGGAGCATGTATTGTTTGAATGTGATAAATACTCAGAGGAACGTCAGCTTTTAAAGTCATTACTAAGCAGAAAGAATATAGGACTGTCTATGATCAATCTACTAGGTAATAAATCAAATTATGTTAGATATCTTTTATTTAGGTTTTTAAATAACAATGGGTTAATGAATCGTATTTAGAATATGTGTAAGTATGTGTGTGTATACCAGTACATGCTCATGCATTCTTACATGTATTTAATGAATGTGTTAGATGTGAATTTGCACATCCTACACATCATTGAGGCGTGTTAAATTCCCTCTGAGATCTCTGATGACCACACTCCAGTCTGGTAGGTGGCGGTAAATGCACCTTAAGTTGGATGCCAGCCGCCAATAAAAATCAAAAGAAGAAGAAAGTTTCCTTGTGCGCATGCGCGTCAGGGGAATTTCCTGTCTGTTCGAAACCAGGGGAGGGAAAGCAGTTATTTCCTGTTGCTGTAAGTTGTCCTTTTCTTATTGTCATTGTAGTTTCTGGGGTTTTCATGTAAAGATAAAATTTACATGGAAACATGTTCTGAATGGTTTAATGCTGGATAAGCTTACGCGTTCGTCAACGAGCGTGTGTGAGACCAAACTCGGTTTAAAAATCATCATGTTTTGCTTTGAAAGAGTTACCGATAAACCAGCAATGGATAATAAGTGCTACTTCATTTAGATTATTAATTTTGACAAACTATTCTTGCTTACGGCCTACATTAACAGTTGAAGTAGATTTCTTTTCTGATTCAAAATGCGGCTTTAATGGGAATTTGTTGGATCTGTAGTCTCGGTTTTCACGATAAACTGGGATTTCACTGCTGCAGTAAAATCCCAGCTGAAGTTGGTTTCCAATTCTAGCTTCCGATTTGGGAAATGGCTAAAGGGCGATTCTACCTAATTTTCCACGTTTGTGATTTGTGAAACTTTTATCTGATTTGTGAAACTTCAATAAAGGTTGATTTCACCACTTTTTTGCATCTGGGTTGCATTAAAACTGCTCTAGCTCCAAAACTACAACACCTACCCAGATAGCACAAAATGTTAGATCAATGTTGAATTATAGTTAGAATTGTTGATTTTTGGTTGAAGTTTACAAATGATGGTAAACTTCAACCATCAAACAACCATTCAATCAAACCGTTGAAACTGTGTCACTGAATCAATGTTGTTTTGTGGTTAAAATCTGATGACTGAAATGCTGAGGTCTGATTAATGGTTGATTTGTGGTTGAAGTCAATGTAGAATCAACACAAATATGCATGCAGAACCACATTCAGATGAAGGGTGAATCAACGTTGATTCCTAACCAATTCAATACAATATCAACACAAATATGCATGTAAATTGACATGCAGATGATGGTTGAATCAACATTGACATAATGTCAGTTATGGTTGAAACCCTAACATTGATTCAACATACAAGTCACCGACTACTTTCAACATTGATCCAATGTATTTGCCTGACATTGATTCAACGTTGTTTCAATCATTCTGTGCTATCTGGGTAGACACTTCAAACCTGGACAATATTATTTTCACTTAATAGCAGAACATTTAAAACCATGTTTGGGATTTGTGAAACCTTTTTCTGATTTGTGAAACTTCACTTAACAGACCGCTGCAAAAGATCTTTCCTTCCAACAGCCATCACCATCTACAATAACTCTTTGAAAAAATAATGAGTTACACCAACATTTAATTTCCCATTGGGATTAATAAAGTGGTTTTGAATTAGAATTGAATTTGAAAAAAACTGCATGGAACATATATGAATAGTAATCTGATCTTTAGTGAAGTTTCACAAATTACATAAAGGTTTCACAAATCCCAAACATGGATTAAAATATTCTGCTATTAGAGAAGAATAATATAGTCCAGGTTTAAAGAGTCTAGGTGTTGTAGTTTTGAAGCTGAAGCAGCTCTGATGTGACCAAGATCCAAAAAAAGGGCTGAAATCAACCTTTATTGAAGTTTCACAAATCCCAAACATGGTTCTAAATATTCTGTTGTTAGTTGAGAATAATCCAGTCCAGGTTTGAAGAGTCTAGGTGATGTGGTTTTGGAATTAGAGCAGATCTTGTATGATCGAAACCGAAAAAAAGGACAAAAATTGACCTTTTTTGAAGTTTCACAAATCACAAACATTGTTATGTATATTCTGCTATTAGAGCAGAATAATCTAGTCCAAGTTTGAAGAGTTCAGGTGTTGTAGATATGGAGCTGGAGCAATTCTAGTGCAACCCAGATGCAAAAAAGTGGTAAAATCGCCCTTTACTGAAGTTTCACAAATCACAAACATGGTTTTAAATATTCTGGTATTAGAGCAGAATAATCCATTTCAAGTTTGAAGAGTCTAGGTGTTGTGGTTTTGGAATTAGAGCAGATCTTGTGTGACTGAGACAGAAAAAAAGGGTAAAATTTGCCCTTTATTGAAGTTTCACAAATCAGATAAAAGTTTCACAAATCCCAAACATGGTTATAAATATTCTATTATTAGAGCAGAATAATTGAGTGCAAGTTTGAAGTGTCTAGGTCAGGGGTCCCCAAACTTTTTCCTGTGAGGGGCACATAACATTTCCCTTCTCTGGTGGGGGGCCAGAGTCAGCTTGTAACAGAAAAAGTGACGTCACGTCGGCAATGACAGTGGGTGCGTTCACACTGCAGCCTGAAGTGACTCAATTCCGATTTTTTTGACGTAATGCGACCTGTATCCGATCTTTTCATGGCAGTGTGAACAGCACAGGTCGGATTCTTTTTCAAATCTGACCCATATCCGATACGTAGCCGATTCAAATGCGACCTAACGTCCAGGTGGCCTTCATCCGAACTGAATGTCACTGTTTCTCAACAAATCTCACTATTCTGCGTCCTGATAAGCGCAAGTGGGAAGAAAAACAACAACCATGACGGATTGTATGAGGATTAAGTTGTTAATATGCTGCTCCGGCCGGACAACAACTTCAAATATGTAAGCTAAGCTCCACCGTTAGCCTCCATGTTTACTTCCGCAAACACTGAGCACTTCTTCTTTCTATGGCGGTTGGCAGAACACTGAGAACGTTGACACTATGGCGCCCTCTACTGCGCATGCGGGACACTTTCGGGTCGTTTGCCCGTTTACACTACAGAACGCATACAGGTCGCATTTACTGGCAGTGTGAACGGCTCGGCAAAAAAATCGGAATTGCCAAAAAATCGGAATTGAGTCACTTCAGGCTGCAGTGTGAACGCACCCAGTGAGACCTGGAGGAGGCATGGTTGGGAGGAACGGCCCCCCCTCCCCCCGATCTGAACTTGAGTGGTGTTCTGTTGTTGGGCTTCTGTGCCGGTCATGGGTTGTCCATAGCGAACACCATGTTCAGGCACAAGGGTGTCCATGTGTGCACTTGGCACCAGGACACCCTAGGTCGCAGTTCGATGATCGACTTTGTCATTGTTTCATCGGATCTGCGGCCGTATGTCTTGGACACTCGGGTGAAGAGAGGTGCGGAGCTGTCCACTGACCACTACCTGGTGGAGAGTTGGCTTCAGTGGTGGAGGAGGATGCCAGTCAGACCTGGGAGGCCCAAACGTGTTGTGAGGGTCTGCTGGGAACGTCTAGCGGCGTCCCCTGTGAGACAGAGCTTTAACTCCCATCTCCGGCAGAACTTTGAACATGTTCCGGGGGAGGTGGGGGACATTGAGTCTGAATGGAACATGTTCCGTACCTCCATTGTCGAGGCAGCTTATCGGGGCTGCCCAAGTGGAGGAGTTTAAGTATCTGGGGATCTTGTTCACGAATGAGGGAAAAAGGGAGCGGGAGATAGACAGGCGGAATGGTGCAGCGTCTGCAGTGAAACGGGCCCTGTACCGGTCTGTCATGGTGAAGAGAGAGCTGAGTCAAGAAGAGAAGCTCTCGATTTACTGGTCGATCTACATTCCTACCCTCATCTATGGTCATGAGCATTGGGTCATGCCTGACAGAACAAGGTCCCGGATACAAGCGGCTGAAATGGGTTTCCTCCGCAGGGTGGCTGGGCTCTCCCTTAGAGAGAGAAGCTCGGTCATCCGGGAGGGACTCAGAGTAGAGCCGCTGCTCCTTCACGTCAGTGAAGCCAGTTGGGGTGGCTCGGGCATCTGGTCAGGATGCCTCCTGGTGAGGCATCCTCCCTGGTGAGGTGTTCCGGGCACGTCCCACTGGGAGGAGGCCTCGGGGAAGACCCAGGACACGCTGGAGGGACTATGTTTCTGACTGGCCTGGGAACGCCTTGGGATTCCCTTGGAGGTGCTGGAACAAGTGGCTGGGGAGAGGGAAGTCTGGACCTACCTTCTTAAGCTGCTACCCCCCGTGACCTAACCCCAGATAAGCGGACAAAAATGGATGGATGGGATGGCCGATGGATCAGTTGACCTCTACTGATCTCCAGGTTTAATTTTATGGAAATTGTTCTACCTTAACAGAGCAGCTGCGGATAGCAAATAAAAGAAGCCTCTTCTTGCCCTCCAGCAATGTGCGCATGCATAAAATTTCTGGATGTAAACAATAACATTTAACGTATCTGCAATATATGTATAAATGTGTGTGTGTATTTCTTTTATGTAGAAATACACACACACATTTCATTTCCACAAGCTACCTGACATGTGTGTGTGTATTTCTACATAAAAGAAATACACACACATTGAGAAATGTGTATTATTGTGTGGTTAATACTAATATAATGTTTGCCCTGGATGAGAAAGAAATCATTTTTGTGGTTTTCATCCCAGGTCACCATAACATCATGACGGTGTATGTTCTGTCAGACGGGTCGGGCCCATGCTCCCAGGTACCGTCACACCTGACCAGGATTCCCATGGCTCTCCTCTGCCCAAACACTAACTACAACAACAAAACAGTCAAGGTTTGTTTGAGTCACCATTTGTCTTATTTTGCTGCCTCCACTATCAGTGAAAACCTTAGAAGTTGATTAAGATTTACTTTCCTGGTCACTGCTATAAAGCTGGGTTATGTAACTTTTATAAAAAAAAAAAGTTTTTTTTTTTTTTTTTTACATATCTTTTAAAACTGTCTTAATGTCCTGAGAGTATATTATGAGACTCATAATCCAGTTCTTCTGCTTTCTTCTAGTGCTAACTACAGAAATGAATAACTTGGTCAGAAATAACCAGTCAGGGCACAGAGGAAGGTCTTAGCTCTGTCAATCACAGGCTTGTACACGCTGCTCACACTCTCCCCTTGCTCTCTGCTAACTATCTAAAGGGCTAGTTAACATGCTATACTCTGCCACCAGGAATTCTCAGGTTAGTTAGCATGGCCAATGATGATGACTGATAAAGGATTTTCCTGAAACGTTAAGTTGTTAGCATTTAGCAGCGTGTACATGAGGTTGAGTGACGGCACAAAGACCGTCCTCATGGCTCTTGTTGATTGTTTTTGACCAGCAGCGGTGCCTTTCTTCAGACATAAATAGTATCACTAGGAGGAGTTGGAGGAGATTGATTTTTTTCACAGGTTATCTGTCTCATAGATGTGAAAAACATTTTTTTTTAAAATAAAAGTTATCCCAGCTTTAAGCTATCCCAGTGAAGTAATCGCATTGAGGGGAAGTGAGTTTCAGGCGGTGAGTTGGAAAATTCAACCCAAAGCTTCCACATACAAATAGCACAAAGTCACTGCTAGTTTTGGGATTTGAAGGAGAATGGGCACTAAAGTGGATTAGGGTTTGAACCGACAGCGCTGTGGTATGTTGTTCTATCTGTCCATGTTTTCTTCTCTCTTGATTAAAATGCAGAGTTGATAACACTAAAGCAAGAGAATGATTGCTGTCTCTCTCATTTCATTTCCACAAGCTACCTGACATCCCTGCATGTTTCTCTGATGTTAATACTCTAACTGGAGTTTCTGATAAGCTCTAGTCAGAACCAATCATGTTTGAATATTTATTATAGTGTGTTTTCTTTCCAAGGGTGAAGTGATTCATAAAGGGCCGCTTGTGAGGGTAGCAACTGATGACTTGATCCTGAAAACCATCATTCATGGTAACCATTTCATTAGCATTGCTCTCATTCACCGCAGTTGGTCTCCTTATAGGAGAAAGTAGTTGATGGAAGCTGTGGCCCACATAGAAGAGAAGTCATTGGTCAGGGGAGGTTGTCAGCTTGTTTCCAGCCTTTCCACCACACATCAGGCCTAAACCAGCCTCTGATCTGTCAACTAGAGTGCCAGTAAAACTTGAAAATAACTATGTTCCTGATATTAATCCCCAGCCTCCTGGTGCGCACTGTTGGTTAGCTGGCTTAAAATTTGTCCCTACAGGAATGACAAATCCCTTTGCCTGGAAATATATCGGGCCAAGAAACAAACACAGGCATGATGCTGAAACTAAAGCCTGACACAAATCACAGAGGACTTGAACATGTTTGTCTGTTCCAAGGAAGGTGTCACACAGCTCTCACAACCGCCCAACTACTGCAGACATTCACACACACAAAGAAACAACCCACACAGATGTAAATAACCAGAAGCAACTTCCTCATATGAACCTAGATCAGTGGTTCTTAACCTGGGTTCGATCGAACCCCAGGGGTTCGATGAGTCGGTCTCAGGGGTTCGGCAGAGCCTCTGCCGCGGAGGTAAAGACACACTGTGTAAAGTCGTGATGACGCCCCGCTTTGCCATCAGTTGCTGCAGAGGATCACGTTACATTGCTGAGCCAGTCAGAGCTGCGGAGGAGCCCTGATTGGAGGAGCTCCACTCTCAGCACGGATTTGAACTTGTGTCTTTAATTACTTAAGCAAAATCTGCTCCTTAGTCGCATCTTTTTGGGGTTGGTACTGCCTCTAGTGGCGTGGGGGTGGTAACACAATTAATATAATTACATTACTAAATCTCTTTATTATTTATTATGAATTTTTCTTTCTCTTAAGAATGTAGAGCTAATTAAATGATCTAAACAAGACCTTAAAGTGGTTCCAGTTTCTCTTGATGACAGAGACTCCCTATGTCACCCCTATGTCTTGAATTTGGAGGAAAAAAATAATATTTTATCACTACAGAAGGGTTCAGTGAATGCGCATATAAAACTGGTGGGTTCGGTACATCAAAAAAGGTTAAGAACCACTGAACTAGATACATACACACTATTATAACAGCTCATTTCTATAGCTTTGGGTATAGAAAGTGTTCATACCACTGGAAGATTAAGCTGTAAAGTAAATAGACTAGATGCAGACATCAGACAGTTTGCAGAGAAAGTGGGTCATGTATTCACAAAGAATCCCCAGACTAAAAGTAGTTACCAGTGACATCATTTTAGGAGAAATATTATAATCTTTGGAATTCTAAGATTTGTGACTACCCAAGATGAACAAGTCCCCTTAGAGGCGTTTTCAGTTATTTACAGATTCTGAAAGTGCTTTCCAAAGATGTCAAACACCTGTAAATCAAAAAGAAATGAAGAAGATATGGCCATTTCAGTGTTGACACTGAAAACAAGATTTCAGAAAAATCAACTCTGAATGTTTCTCCCCAGACCTGCTGAGCAACCTGGTGTTAACAAAGGCTGACTGTCAGCCAACGGTGGGAACCAAATCTTCAGGATCCGTTCACTTCAAAAAGATCAATTTTTGATATTTACATTTTTCTAAGAACAAGTCATTTTATCGATAATACAGTTTTTAAGTGAAATTCACAAAAAAGTAGAATCATCTGTATTTGTTCAAATGAAAAAAAGATTATGTATCTTCATAAATTACAACATTTCAAAATATAAATGTCAAATACCTTTGTTGTTCTTTACTACAAGTGTTGTCTGCATTAATAACATTTTAGGGCTATTTGTAATTTAGAAGCATAGTAAAAGAAAATTAGACTAGAGTTGCTTTGGTAAAAACATAAATCTTCTGCACCATGTTGTGGTCTGGCTCTTGAACCATAACAAAGTGGAGCAATGCATAGGACGACTTAAAATTAGATTTATTTAACAAAATCATGGTTGGCTGGAGAAGAGAGGGCAAGAAGTTATGGAGGACCAAAACCGACATAATAAAAATAAAATAATAAATGTATAAATAAAAGAATTAATATATATTTTGATAAGAAATAAAAGCATAAATATATATTCAGTTTTTCCTTTTCCTAGCACATGAGTTTTTGTCAAGTAATGTATACATTTTCTTTATTTCCCCTAAACGTGTTTTTGTCAAAAAAAAGATATTTTGCTTTGTCTTTTTTTGCTTCTCCCTTTTCTGCTCTCTGTGTTTCTGCTTGCTGTTTTTCCATTTGTTGTTTTTCTGCAGCATCGTTATGTTAATGAGGAGAGCTGCCTTCTATGTCTTCTATTGGCCAATAGAGCTTTGGAACCAACGTCACTGCGTCAGACGTCATGGGGCGTTTAGGCGCAGTCGCTCGGTGCCATCTTTGCAGGCTTCAGACCAAAACAAACTTTATGGTGGTTTTGTTGTGTTACCGACTGCAGTGAAGTTGGTTTCGAGTTGGATATTGGATTTTCCAATATCCGCCAAGTAAGCAGCGTTTAGCTCAAGGTTGATTTGATTTATGAACGTTAATTTCGGCCAGTCGTTCTCCAGCTCCCTCCTCAAGAGCTCGGAGGTTCACTTCAGTACAGTCGGTAACGCAATAAAACCACCAGGATAAAGTTTGTTTAGGTCTGTGACTGTGGCCTGTAAAGATGGCACCAAGCGACTGCACCTAAACGCCCCACAACGTCTGACGCAGTGATGTTGGTTCCAAAGCTCTATTGACCAATAGCAGACATAGAAGGCAGCTCTCCTCATTAACAAAACGATGAAGCAGAAATACAGCGAGAAGCAAAACAAGACATAGCCAAATACCTATTTTTCTTGACAAAAACATGTTTAGGGGAAATAAGAAAATATATACATTACTTGACAAAAACTCATGTATAAGGAAAAAGGAAAAACTATATATATTCATGCTTTTATTTCTTATCAAAATATATATTTACTCTTATTTATTTAATCTTTTATTTCTTATGTCAGTTTTGGTCCTCCATAAGAAGTGGGAGAAAGGAGAGCGAGTAACAAAAAGAGAGAGAATGGGCGGAGCGAGTTCATCTTAACCTGGATCTCAAGTTGTTCTGGAGTCACTGGCCAGCTGCCTTCATGTCCAATCAACACCAATTAGGAGCTCTGAAACGGTGATGTTGGAGAGACCCAAAGAAAAATAATCACTACGTAGATATGACTTGCTTTATTTAGTTAGAAATGTATATTTCTAGAAGTGCATATCTTTGTTTCATTTTCCAACAAGCTGGTGAGCTTCTGACTTTATCATAGTCATCTGTGAACTTGAGCTCTTGTGAAATTAAATAATGCTTAAATACATTTTGGAGGATTTCTCAGCTGGCTGGGGAACAACTTTTTTTTCCCCTCAAATAAGCAGAAGAAAACAATAAATTTAGCATGTTTAGACAATTTTTTCTTTCAGCCCGCAGAAAGCCTGTTGTAAATAATTATTTTATTTGAGATATTACAGGTACTAGATGCAGTTAGTCAACATGGGTTGCAAGCTGCTCACCATCTTGTTACCATCATATCACACTCAGTACAGTCGCAGGCCTAGGTCTGTGTCCCTGTGACATGCTACATATTTTAATAGTGTTCTAATGTGCTATACAAATAAACCTGACTTACCTTGAAACATATTTATTGATTTGATTTTTATTTTTATTTTTTTTCAGAGGAAGATGCCATGCAGAATGTCGACTGTCAGAGAATGTCCATAAACATGATCATTTTTGGAGCATTAGCTGAGAGCTTCAGCCACAGAGTCAACCCAGGGGTATGTTTGTGTAATCATCTAGCCTCATGCCAACCGGGTCTATTAAAACAAGACACTGTGGCACTGTCATCTCCGATATCAACAGGTCCAGTTCAGAGTGTTAGCCAGGAACTGGAGAACTGGATCCTTAAAGCTTTACTAAAGGACATGCTCAACCAAAAAGAACTTCACTTTATGTTTTAAGACATTTTGTGGCCTTGGTTCAAAGATATATTTTAATGGAGAGATGAAAAGGTCCTTTATGCAGTCTGTTGGCCAGGAGATCTGGTATTGTGTTTCAGAGTTCCCAAGGGAACTTTGACATGCCGTCTGAGGAGAGGTCACACAAAGTGCCGGATCTGTGTACCCATGTGCAGACAAATGTCCATGCAACCTCAGCAGATGGCAGCAGGCTGCCTCAGGCCAATGTGCAGTTCTATCAACCATGGCTAAAAGGTGAGGGAACCCCTGGGATGGGGTCTGGGACCCCACAATGTCCACATTGACATGATCAAAATGTCTTTCTGGCACTGGGTAAAGTACCTTCGATGCTTTCTAACCCAAACCTTCATCTTGGGTGGCTCCTGGTAAAGTTTAGATCAGGCCCTAAAGAAATCCAGCTTGGCCCAAGCACATGTCCAGGCCTGATCTAACTCGACTAAATGTCTGTATTTATAGACCTGAGTCCAAGGTAAATATAATTATATTAGCTTAAATTGCTGTACCTCTGCTAACATAGTAGTGGAACTTCTGTTTTTAGCTTTTGTTTAGTGTCTTGCATTCATTTCCATTCACTTGTGTGATTAAGAGGAGCAGAGCAGCACGAGGCCATGTGCACATGCAGTGTGCTGCTTAACTTCTGAACCGCCTCCTCCTCTATTTAGACTGTAATTAACACATCTTTATGCTGAGCATTCTCCTTTAGTTCTCTCTGTATTAGAGGCTTATTAAAAATGTGTCATGGAAGTCCAACTCCATCCAATTAGCAAGCATGTGATTTTGGTTCAAGTTGGGCTCAGGTGTAGATCTAAACTCTAACTCTTGGTCAGGCGAGCTTTGCTGTTAGATGCTCTTGAGATGGCTTCATGCCTGTGTAGGAAAGGTTATGAACTGTCTCAAAAGACCACCAGGAACAATTGACTGACCCATATTCAAATCACTGAGCAGGTCAAGAGAACATCTTAAAGCTGCAGTGACGGCCATCCTGAGGGTCTGAAGCTCCTGGTTGCCACTCAGCAGGCCAGGAGCCCGGACTGTGGGTCCAAACTCCAACAAATGGATCTGGTGAAGGCAACCAGCCACTGCTTTGGATTTCGGTTCTCACTACAAATATTGTCTCAAGAGACTTCAGAAAAAAAGTTCAGTTTAGGCCTGTTTACGGTTTGCTGGAATAAAACCGTAAACAGGCCTAGAAGCTAATATCAGGGGTTGGTGGTCCACCCTTCCAAGAGGAAAGGGAAGTGGTGAATGGCCTCTGTAAGTGGTGCTCTTCTCTAACCATTGCATCACACGACATCTCCACAGTAGAGTTTTGCTATTATTATCCAGTATCTCAGTTCTTGCATAAGCTGCTTTTTCCTGGCTTTAACAATCACATCAATATATAACTAACTCCAACAAGTTTTATTTAAGGAAAGGCATTAACCAAAGCTGGAAGATGGTTCCAAAAGATTGTCTTGATTTTTTGCTACACCCATTGTCTCATCAACTTCGATAAGCTTTCACATTTCTGCTGAAGAGAAGATTTCACTTGCTTTAATGTGGGGGACTAAATCAGTCTTTTTAGCTGCATATTCAATTCATTGCGGGTCCATCGGGTGTTCAGGCAAAGCATCAATGGTGGTGAAGAGCAACAAATTATTTTCCTATTACACCTTAAGCAACACAACATGATTTTTTTTTTTTTTAGAATGTTTTTAGGTGAAAATGTAGCTGTGTAAGTCTCAAATATCTGCTCGGTTCATCAATACATCACCTAATTGCAATACTGCTGTCACATTTTCAGAGATGTGTGCTCCTGCTTCATTAACAGCCAGTTTCCCTTGCCAGCTGTCAGCTGGTCGGGAGCTCCAGGTTCGCTATACCAGGAGAGAGCGCCTGACTCCCAGCACATTGTTTTAAAAACTCCTGCTAGCTTTCCCAAATGACTGGAAGTTAAACACTGATATTATTCTATCGGCTGATATCTAGCTGTAGAATGTTTGGTTTACTAAAGTATGATACTTGAAGTATCTAATTTATTCCTGAGCAAATCGATTTGACTGATTCAAGTTAAGCCTTCAAACCATAATAGCTTTATTTAACTGTTTTATCTGAGATCTGGAGAGTATTATATTTGAAAATGAATAATTTGCTTATTCATTCATTGTAGAAATGTGCTATACTCATTGAACATTTTAGAATCAAACTAACATTTCTTTTTCTACTATATAACAGCCTTTACTACAAAAGTTGAAGAATAATACAGAAATCAGGAGTAAAACATGGCTAAAAAACAAACTTCTGCTCCATTTTTTCCTTTGCCGCTCTGTGCTTCAAGCTATCACGGTTGCTAGCCAACATAAGTTACACTGAGATGGAGGTTTGACAGCTAGCTGAAGGCTAGACCTGTCCGAATTCACAGTTTCTCTCTTCTGATCTTCAATATTTGTGGCCTGCAAAGGGCCCATCCTTCATAGACCAGGTACTTCGAAGGATGCAGCCCCTGAATTCAGACAGAGTCATCAAGAAAGTCTAGTGCTCCTCTCACCCAGAGAACTGGGAGACACAGGCACGGCTTGAGCCCCTGCCCTTTTTATCTTTGATGCCCCTAATGCTAATGCCCTTTTTGAAGGTTTTATTATTATTATTATTTGTGTGTCAGGAGGCCTGCTTATGGCCCTCAACCATAATATTTATCAAAATTAATTTGTCTGGCTGCCCTCGGTTTAATAATGACTGAGGATCCTCAGTCTCTCTGCCTCCATCTTGTTAAGTCACCGGGCCCATGGTGAGGAGGAGGGAGGTGGATCTGAGCTATCAAATTACTAGCTAACAAGCTAACTATCAAATTATGGGCAAGATTTTTTTTCTCCAACATAACGCTTGTGAATTAAAAACATAGGTCTGATGTTGAAGTTGGAAAACTGTTTCTATTTATGTTTTGTAATTGTCCTCGCAATAGTGAGAAAAAGCCTTCCTTAAACACAAATATTACACCATATTGTAGCCATGGGAACACAATAATCAAACTATCCAGGTGATTCTTTGCATGCTTACAAAGTAAACTTCCTAATTAAATCCTCTGCTGAATGCATTGCATTCAATAGCATTGTCATTCTTAATAAATAAATGCTAAAGTTTTAGATCTATGGTCTGTGTTACAGTTCAACCATTTATAGGGGCCAATGAATGTCTGGAGGACCAGCAGCTACTGAGTTTTCTTTACCTTGATATCTCTGAACATTGCAATTCTAGATCTCTGAGGTGCTAACATAAAAAAATGATGTAGAGTTAACTCTGAGCTTTTTGATCTTTAAAGCCAGTGGTCCCCAACCTTTTTATCACCGCGGATCGGTCAAGATATGGCAATTTTTCTGCGACCCGGGTTCTTTTTTTTTTTTTTGCCCCGAATTTCCCTTACGACAATCTTAGAACATCGCTCGCAATAATCGTAACCGACCATCCTGCCGTGTGTGGTATGCTCAGACTTGAGCGTATGACAATCTGACAGCGTATGCTAGTCTGACAGAACACCGCTCCGATCTAAAATCGGGCATATTCTCGCAGCGTGTGGGTCTATTAAATGTGACAGGTAGCCAATCAGAAAGCCCGGTGACATATCTCACGGTGGGGAATCCCAAACAGCTGACATCGTAACTGGTGGACATCGGAGATGATCAGGCACGTGCAGATGGGGGGGCTAGAGGTGCTTGAGCACCTGTCCCTTTAATGGTCTCTGCACGGCCTTGGAGATGATAGTGGAATGTTTATTCAGCATTTCGTACAAAGAATATCCACAGAAATGATAAGGAGCAGAGTTGGAGCAAAATTCCTACCACAGTTGATAAACCTGGTAACTTTTCAGCTATCCATCATTAACGTGACACAAGGCTATTCATTCAGTCAGGGCTTGACGCTTACACTAGCTATATGCATTGCAGGTAGATTGTAGTTGTGACACAACATTATTTTGTACTAAAGCCTGCTCACACGGCAAGATTTGCTACTGTTACGTGGCTGGATACACAAACCGACCGAACCTGTTGTACTTGTATTGCCTCGTGTGGTCACAGAAGTTTTGAAAATCGGCCGACAGTCCTAAAACCGTGTGAACCAGACTTAAGATTCACAAGTTCTACTCCTCTTGTCTCGTCTCGACCTCTGCCCTAATGCTCTCTGACTCTGGTCGCTATGGTAACGTTTACACATCCCTTCAAAATAAGATACAGATGCGCCACAGAAACGAACATTTTACTTTCGTGAAAATTTTAAGTCACGATAACAAATTAATGGGAGCTCTGAGCTTGTTTCTCTGCAAAGAAACGGTCCTATAGAGGGTGCTTGGTCTGTAATGGCGAGGCAGTTTTAAGCTTGATTGCCTCATTGGCGAGCCGGTGCATGTTATGCGGAGTGGACTTGGTATGTGAGAGTCACCTACCGGTTTGACATAAATCCATTCTCCTGTCTCTGGTCTTTTTCCCCTTTTCCAAAGAAACTTTCCAAAGACATATATTTCTTACTCATTGTGGGCTCAATGTTGGCGCGCAAGATATAACCGAGAAAATCTGGTTAAAGGGTTTTCAAAATAAAAGATCCTCCAGACTCGATACGTAAAACGAAAATATTTATTTCTTGTGCGGCCCGGTACCAATTGGTCCACGGCCCCGTGGTTGGGACGACTGTTTAAAGCAATCTGCAGCCAAGTTGTTAAAGAGGTTAAACAGAAGTAGTGGGGCTTATTTAGTAAAAATAAAAAAATAGCAGCTAATTTACTTATTTCATAACATACTTCATAACCAGCGACCTTCTCTCCTATGGTCTGTTTAACAACTACAGTCTCAGATCAACAGAGCCCTCCAGGACTGTTAGCAACAGAAACAGCAACATTATACCTATCAGGAATAACATGAACTACATCTGCTTTGCACTGTTCCCGCTTGACGGCAGTGATATAGTATGATCCTATTAAATATTAGATTTTTGATTAATATGGGTTGTTACTATGTTGTTGTATGGTGTTTTAAGATCTTGTTCATTGTGCCCCTTTTTAACTTTGAGCCCCCGGCCCTCCAAAGGTCTCTGCTAACTCCAAACCAGCCCAATCTGTCGGTCCGATTGGAACCACAGCTCTCTGGTTTCCAGGGAGCGTGGTGGGAGCAGGCTGGAAGTGCTAATGCTAAAAACGATCAACCCTGCTTTGAAACCAGACCGGCTGGGTCTGGCTGTGCAGTGTAAAAGGGGCTTGGGTCTGCTTTAAACAGAACCACCAGGGCGCACCTGAATTTCCGGTTGAGTTACATGGTCTCCATGGTGACACTTGTTCTCTTACCCTAACCCTGCTAACAATGGGTGCGTTCACACTGCAGCCTGAAGTGACTCAATTCCGATTTTTGGGCAATTCCGATTTTTTTGCCGAGCCGTTCACACTGCCAGTAAATGCGACCTGTATGCGTTCTGTAGTGTAAACGGGCAAACGACCCGAAAGTGTCCCGCATGCGCAGTAGAGGGCGCCATAGTGTCAACGTTCTCAGTGTTCTGCCAACCGCCATAGAAAGAAGAAGTGCTCAGTGTTTGCGGAAGTAAACATGGAGGCTAACGGTGGAGCTTAGCTTACATATTTAAAGTTGTTGTCCGGCCGGAGCAGCATATTAACAACTTAATCCAAATAATCCGTCATGGTTGTTGTTTTTCTTCCCACTTGCGCGTATCAGGACACAGAATAGTGAGATTTGTTGAGCATCAGTGACGTTCAGTTCGGATGAAGGCGACCTGGACGTTAGGTCACATTTGAATCGGACACGTGTCGGATATGGGTCACATTCCAAAAAGAATCCGACCTGTGCTGTTGACACTGCCATGAAAAGATCGGATACAGGTCACATTACGTCAAAAAAATCGGAATTGAGTCACTTCAGGCTGCAGTGTGAACGCACCCAATGTGGACTGGCTGCAGTCAGCAGTCCGATCATTAGATCATTCACACACCTGCTATAAACCTATTGCATCTCTGGCAGTGCTGTTTACATTATATGCATGCATAATATAGGTTACATTTATTGGCCAACTGATTTATCGACCAGTTGATTTCTGGGCGCCGATTTCCTTAATTTTGGGGGATGATGATTGGCCGATACTTACATGTGAAGCCCATCTTATCCCCTAATCTTATCTTCGTCAGCAAAGGTTTATAAATCAGCCTCTGTCCTCTTCTGCTCTGCAGTGAGAGGTTTGACTGACAGACCCACCAGGTCTGGTCTGCACGTTTACAGTTAACAATATTCACCCACTGTGGAAACTCAGTGACTTTCTTGCTATATTTAGCGACATTTCAGACAAAAAAAATTCATATCAGCCAAAATCAAAATCGGCAGGTCAGGCTTTTTAAAGATCGGTAATTGGCTAGAAAATCGGTGCAGCCCTACACACATATTCATGACATTCTTTGATTAAATCAATTTCTCTTAAGCATTAGTCCAATAGCTAAAGATTTAATTTATACCTGGTGAGTCTTTCTTTCCTGGAATGTGGATTGGTACTGGACTGATTCTGAGCCTTCAAATGAACTTAACAAAAGTTTCACATAACTTAGAAGTTGGTGTAAAATAATGTTTGTTTTAGCCACAAAATGATTCTGCTCAGCAGCAAACAACATATCCCAACTACAGCTTAGAGCAGCTCATCGATGAACATTGATGCCAAATCACTTAGATCTTCCTTTTCGAAAAATTGTTGCTCTGTTTTTTTCTAACCCTTCACAGTTATGCATTTTGTTATTTTGGTCTGAGACACAAGTAAAATGCACATAAATTATCATTAAAATGGCTGGAGCTCTTTGGTTGTAATGTGACAAAAAACGAAACATATGCTGTACGTTTCAAAATGGATGAGAACCTGCCCCATGCTCCTTTGACCCAGTGAGTCTGACCCTGTCCTCTCTGCTCCCACCCTGTGGGTCAGGTGAGCCAACACTGCAGTGTTTGCTTCCTCTTCAGCAGTGGAACATGAAGCGTTGTCAATCTCAGCGAGGGACATTATTGTCATCCAAGCTGCTGCTGAACCACCAATGTCTCTGATCAAATATCTTCCTGGTTGAGCTTCTCCGTTAAGCTAGAAGTCGACTTACAGGTCAAACATGAGATGACATTCAGATGTCAAAGCGTCTCATCGTCCATGCCTTCATAAGTCCAAGGCTTCATTTAAGGCTGAACCGACTGGTGTCTCAGATCAAATATCTTCCAGGCTGAGTTTCTCTGTTCAGCTTGAGGTCAGCTTACAGGTCAAACATGACAACCTTCAGTTGTCAAAGCGTCTGATCATCTGTGCCTTCGTACCTCCAAGGCTTCATATGTCCCAGGCTTCACAGATCCACGTCTTGAGTCCGTCCCCTCTGGGAATCTGGCAATAGTCTCCTGTTGTTGTCTTTTGTTATGTTTCAGGACATACTCTGGGTCTCTGGCTTCACTGTGGGGAAATCTCCAACAGCGAATAAGGACAAGCTCCACCCCTGTAACTTGCTGCTGTCAGGAGATGATGCATGCATCTATGTAAGGACGTTGACTATCCTCACCTGTCCAAATGTCCTCCACTCTGGATCTAACGCATCCCAGGCTCATGAGCTCTGGTGTGTGTGTTTGTTCCTGGTTTTATTGGCACAAACTCTTCTTCTGACGTTATCTCCAGGTTTCCAAGCAGAGACCTCCTGAGCCCAGATCCCCTTTGGCCAGCAGGGGGAGCTCCTTGACTCCTGATGTGGTGAGTCAGGAGTGGCTGTAACAGCTAAACAGTGTCTCTCTCTCTCTGTCTTTGTCTCTCTCGCTCCCTCTGTGTGTGTGTGTGTGTGTGTGTGTGTGTGTGTGTGTGTGTGTGTGTGTGTGTGTGTGTGTGTGTGTGTGTGTGTGTATGTATCGTCAGTGACATGCGGTTTTTCACTTTGCTGTGGAGCATAGCACGAAATTAATAATGCCTACATTTCTACGTTTTATTGATTTAACGTAATTGTGCTATGATGGCAGCGTGGCTATGGATGACATGTAAAAGTATAGTCTTATTGCCCTCCAACGTTCTGCACATACACGTAATTTCCATATGTAAACAATAACATGCAAGGTATTTATATTTGTGAATTTGATTAAGTCAGTGCCTCACCAGCTACGAACCTCAACGCATATAACTGAAATATGTATATGTGTACATATACAGTACAGACCAAAAGTTTGGACACACCTCGTTCAATGAGTTTCTTTTATTTTCATGAATATTGACATTGTAGATTCACACTGAAGGCATTAACACATGAATTAACACGTGGAAAAATGTACTAAACAAAAAAGTGTAAAACAACTGAAAATACACCTTGGATTCTAGTTTCTTCAAAGTAGCCACATTTTGCTGTGATTACTGCTTTGCACACTCTGCATTCTCTTGATGAGTTTCAAGAGGTCGTCACCTGAAATGATTTTCACTTCACAGCTGTGCCCTGTCAGGTTAATAAGTGGGATTTCTTGCCTTATAAATGGGGTTGGGACCATCAGTTGTGTTGTGCAGAAGTCAGGTGGACACACAGCTGATAGTCCTACTGAATAGAGTGTTAGAATTGGTATTATGGCAAGACAAAAGCAGCTAAGTAAAGAAAAACGAGTGGCCATCATTACTTTAAGAAATGAAGGTCAGTCAGTCCGAAAAGTTGGAAAAACTTTGAAAGTGTCCCCAAGTGCAGTCGCAAAAACCATCAAGCGCTACAAAGAAACTGGCTCACATGAGGACCGCCCCAGGAAAGGAAGACCAGGAGTCACCTCTGCTGGGGAGGATAAGTCTATCCGAGTCACAAGCCTCAGAAATCGCAGGTTAACAGCAGCTCAGATCAGAGACCAGGTCAATGCCACACAGAGTTCTACATGCCTGGTTCCCAACGTGAAGCATGGAGGAGGAGGTGTGATGGTGTGGGGGTGCTTTGCTGGTGACACTGTTGGGGATTTATTCAAAATTGAAGGCATACTGAACCAACATGGCTACCACAGCATCTTGCAGTGGCATGCTATTTCATCCGATTTGCGTTTAGTTGGACCATCATTTATTTTTCAACAGGACAATGACCCCAAACACACCTCCAGGCTGTGTAAGGGCTATTTGACAAAGAAGGAGAGTGATGGGGTGCTGCGCCAGATGACCTGGCCTCCACAGTCACCGGACCTGAACCCAATCGAGATGGTTTGGGGTGAGCTGGACCGCAGAGTGAAGGCAAAAGGCTCAACGAGTGCTAAGCATCTCTGGGAACTCCTTCAAGACTGTTGGAAGACCATTTCAGGTGACAACCTCTTGAAGCTCATCAAGAGAATGCCAAGAGTATGCGAAGCAGTAATCAAAGCAAAAGGTTGCTACTTTGAAGAACCTAGAATATAAGGCGTATTTTCAGTTGTTTCACACATTTTTGTTAAGTATATAATTCCACATGTTGTGATTCATTCATAGTTTTGATGCCTTCAGTGTGAATCTATAATTTTCATAGTTATGAAAATGAAGAAAACTCTGAATGAAAAGGTGTCCAAACTTTTGGTCTGTACTGTATGTATATGTCTGTTACTAAGAATGAGCACACACTCCCAGATTATGGACCAGCTGTGTGGTACTTTGCATTTCCTCTCAGGACCTCAGGACCCCTAGAGCTCCTAGGTATACATACGTGCGGCTGGATGAGCTGAAGAACATGGCGGTGGTGAATGTCTATGGAGTGGTGGTGTTTTTCAAGCAACCATTTAAGAGCCGTGGCACAGGTCAGTGTCCCAGTAGAGCTCAGAATGACTTCTAGACAAAGCGTTAACACCTTGGACTAGAAGGCGTTAACTCTTCTAGTCCACGGTCAGGAAGAGACGTGTAACATTGGAAATGAAGAACTACTTCAACAGAACTAATATAATCATCATTAGGAGAGAAAAGTTTCTATAAGAGCCTGCTGCTACATGTTGATGTGCAAATGATCAGTACATCCTGCTCAGTCTCATCATCTTAGTCATGTGTATTTGCTTTTTTCTATGTAATAATCCAGTTTAGAAAACAGGTCTTTTAAATAAATGGAGGAGCATATTCCAACTTTAGCTGCTGGCTATTCTTTCTGCTGCTCCTGTTAGCATCTTTCCTTGGATAAAAGTTGAGCGGTTCCCCAGACTTAGCAACAAGTTGAATGGTTTGTGATTATATCTTAGCTTTTATTGATATATAAGAACCTTTGCTCTTTGGAGGTTAGATGATGGCATAAGATAGAAACTAAATCAATTTTAAAAACAAGAATTGGGTTCTTGAAATTACTCAATGCAAGGTCAAAATTATACATACAGCCACATCTCAAGAAATTAGATTGCTATGAAAAAGTTTAATATATTTCTTCTGGTCATCTAAATATAATAACTAACATACATACATACCCACACTCACTGATGTACGTTATAATAATTATAGATGATGCTTTTTACATCTTGAGTCAGGACCTTGACTAGGCCACATTTTCCTTGGAATCAACCAGAGGTGGACCTGTGGGTTGCTTTAGCAATGTAGCAAACTGTTGTCTGGACTTCCACAAGGTATCCAGGTGCTGAAGATCCAAAGCAGCCCAATACCATGACACTACTACCACTGTGTTTTACTGTTGGCTTCCCACTAGGTAGAACATGACACCCACCTTACAAATGTCCACTTTTGTCCTGTTGGTCCACAGAACATTTCCCAAAAGGTTTTTGAGATCACCAAGTTGGTTTATGGTCAGTGTGAGATAGGCTTTTGTGTGTTTTTTGGGTCAGTTCAGGTTCTGTCACTGGAACTGTCCCCTGGAAGCCATTTTGCCCATCCTGTTGTTGAATCTGACCTTAAGCCTAATTCTGGGCTTTTCTGTGACCTCCTGGATTCACTGACGCTCTCTTCTCTTCCATGTTTGGATCCTGGTTGTTCCTGTGGTGGTGCTCTTGAATTTCTTGAGATGGGGGGCTGATGTCAGTTGGGCATCTGCCAAGCCTGGCAAAAATCAGGACATTATGTGGCTTGTAAAATAAAAAAAACAATCTTATTAATCACAGTTATTTTATCATTTTTAATAAGGAGTGATATATTTTTATATAGGGCCAGCTTGGTGCGGAGAGCTTTGTTTCCTTACATAAAATCATCATTTCAAAGTTATTTCTTCAGATTGTCGTTGCTCGGTATTACTGTGTTTGTTGGTGTGAACCATTTCAGTGAGACAAAAACTAACACAACAGCCACCTGCTGCTTTTAGCTTTTCATAGCAGTGTGACAGAGCTGAGCTGCAGCTTATCAGACTTCTGTCTCCACAGATTACTGCTCCAGCCTGAAGATCACCGATCAGTCTGAGCATAAAATCGGCTGCACCATCTTCTGTGAGAAGCTGGAAGACCACCCCAGAATCTTTCAGACTGGAGACATTATCCGTATGCACAGAGTCAAGGTCTGCACTTACTATAGTGGGTACAGAAAGTATTTTCACTCTTCTTTTTATTGCAGGCATTTTCTAAAATCAAATAAGTTCATATTTGTCATGAATGTACAGAAAAAAACAAAAATGCAGAGATTTTCTCTATTTAAAAAAGAAAACTGGAAATATCACATGGTTAAGTATTCAGTCGCTTTGCTCAGTATTGAGTAGATACGCCCTTGTGAGCTAGTACAGCCACAAGTCTTCTCGGGAATGATGCAACAAGTTTTCAACACCTGGATTTGGGGATCCACTGCCATTCTTCCTTGCAGATCCTCTCTAGTTCCGTCAGGTTGGATGGTGAATGTTGGTGGAGCCTTTTTCAGGTCTGTGCAGTGGATAAGAACAGCTGGGTGTCATCAGCAAAGCAATGGAAATAGGTGTTACATTTATAGAAGATATTGCCAAGGGGGAGAAGGTAGTTGATAAAAAGAAGGGGTCCCAGGACAGTGCCCTGGGGCACACCTCAAGCCATGGGGGAAAGATGGGATTCAGATTATTTACGTTGGATGAGATATGACTAGGGTTGCCACCCGTTCCGTAAAATACGGAATTGTCCCGTATTTGGCTGTTAAATGTTGCGTCCCGTATTGAACCGATACGGGACGTGATTTGCTCCGTATTTCTCTAAATGTCCGTCAACACACCAATCACACACATATCAACACTAAGTGTAACAATAATGACCAAAATAAAACACAGGAAATATTAAGGTCAGCTAAATTGTCGTGGCGGGATGTAAATAGGACCCCCAAGAAAGCTACAGACCGACACTAGAGACAGACACTACGCAGCCTTGGTGAGCTGCTTTCAACCAGCGACTCTTTAAAACATCCTCAACCTGATACTCCACCGTCCTTAGAACCAAAACCTCTTGTAAAGATACAGACGTGAGAGGGAAGATGCAAATCCCAGGCTGAACAATGTTAGTGAGGATGAATATAGACCAGTGTTTCTCAACCTTTTTCGGGCCAGCGTCCCCCTATCCAATATCCAGGTCCCTCTCTGCCCCCTCCCCCACCAAAGAATTTGTAGGCTACTTTGTACTATTATTTTATTTTTAATGTTACTATCACTATTGTAGATGTTTTGATTTTTATCCTTGTTTCTGTATTTATCATCAAAAATAATTTCCCAGAGAACAAAGAAGCCATGGGAATAGAAATTATTTTCACAGGCGTCTATGAAAAATGCAATGAACATTCAAGTTAAAATCAGTAGGCCAACAGCAGCCAATCAATGGAAAAAATATTCTTATTTTGTGCCATTTTCTAGTTGTTAAATCTTGCACAAAATGACCAGATAAAAGATGTTCAACATGCCAGTTTAAACTTTGAACTATTTGCAAAACAACTGAGCTCTGCAACATTAAAACATGGATAGAACTGTAACTACATTAATCATAGCTCTTCTTCTCTTCAGTGTTTGTCAGTTTCTGGTGGCGCAGCTCTGTGCTGCCTTCAGGAGAATGGGACATCAGAGTATCATCCATAAAATTTCACCCACATGGCATTTATTGTGCAAACCAGAGCTTTCAGTGGAAAAACAAAAGTTCCAGGTCCTTTTAATGCCATACAAATATGAGACAGAAACATGGATTATATCTTTATATAGACCTGTCTATTGATTTATAGATTAATAGTTTTACTGGACAGAAATTACAAAGAACAAATCTGGTTCTTAATCAAATCCTAATGAGTCAAATTGAAAGTGTCGTGTTTAGTTTCCTTTGATTAGTATTATCCTCTCTTGGTTTATTGCTATGTCCACTTTAGTTCTTTCCTGTTGCTAGATTTATTTTATCATTTATTGACGCTCACCATCAGTAATCTTCACTCATCACCTGCTGCGCCGCCTAATCGTCATGTTTCACATCATGTGTTGATTTTTCACTGTTCAGCGTCGGAGTTTTTATGCCATAATTCACATCTAGTTCGTCGCTCCGTTTTATGTCCCGCTTCTCCTGTTTTTTTGTTTTGTTTTTTTTTAACCCATTAATCGATGGGGAAAAGGCAGACTGACATAAACCTTTTAAAACAATGGAAACAATTTCGGTATTCTGATTATTGAAATTTAAAAATGCTGTGGTTCCGTTGTTCTATCACACCCGTTTCATACCGGACCACTTACAGCTCCGGTGTTATCGCTATAAAATGAACGCTCTCTATCGTGGTATCACCATGGAGGGATTTCTTTATTTAAATGGGTTCATTTTTCAGAGGGATACACAGTGAGGGTATCGTGATTTTAGTAATATGGTTATATATATTCTGCTATTAGTTTAGAATAATCCATTGCAGGTTTAAAGTGTCTAGGTGTTGTAGTTTTGGATATAGAGCAGTTCTAATATGATCTAAATGTAAAAAAGGGTAAAAATTGCCCTTTATTGCAGTTTCACAAATCAGAAAAAGGTTTCACAAATCCCAAACATGGTTATAAATATTCTGCTATTACAGCAGAATGATACAGTCCAGGTTTCAAGAATCTATGAGTTGTAGGTTTGGAGCTGGAGCAATTCTAGTATGATCCAGATGCAAAAAAGTGGTAAAATCAGCCTTTACTGAAGCTTCACAAATCAGAAAAAAAGTTTCACAAACATGGTTCTAAATATTCTGCTATGTGAGCAGAATAATCCAGTCCAGGTTTGAATAGGGATAGGTGCTGTAGTTTTTAGCCGATTAAAGTTGCGGAAGGTAGTGAAAAATTGGGTGGAATCACCCTTTAGCCATTTCTCAAATCGGGAGTTGGAATCGGAAACCAACTTCAGCTTTGTATGGAAAACAGACAATCGTTTCACTGATTCCCTGACTGGAAACAACGCGAGGGGTCTAAGGTATCAGAGCTAACAAAAAGAAAATGAATGGCATGGGCACATTAGACGTCCTGATGTTACGTTCTCCGACATCCCAAGATACCTGCAAGTTTGCTCCAGACATGTCCATTCTTGTGAGTGTCTAAATTCGCTTTGTTTGTGTTGTGTCATAAATTTTTGCTATGATTTTGTCCTGGTATACTCATGTTTAGTTTCTGTTGAGTTCATCTTAGTGGGTCAACCTAGTTTAGGTAGGGCTTATATTTTTTGTGTAGCATACTCTGGAGTTTTGACAGTGGACATCTGGGTTATACCATTACTGTAAACATAGGCGTAAATCCCGGGGGGGCCAGTGGGGTCCGGACCCTCCCCCCCCAATCTTGGAAAAGTCTAGAATTGCGCCCCCCCCCCCTCCCCCCAAGAAATCATGAAAGAAACCCTTGTATTTAAACAATATCAGTTTATAAAAGGCAATAGAAACAAAGAACGAAGTAAATCTGCCATTCATCTAAGAAAAAAATAAGAATACATTTTTAGGTCCCCCCCCACTATTGTTAGAACAATGGTTCAGTCCAAAGTGTAGGAGGAGCAACAGCTGGGCTGCTGAATGACACAGGCTCCATTAGAGCCGCTGAAGTGAGGAGCTAGTTCAGGGGTCGGCAACATGTGCATGTGGCTCTTTAGCGCTGCCCTAGTGGCTCTCTGGAGCTTTTTCAAAAATGTTTGAAAATTGAAAAAGATGGGGTTGGGAAATATACTTTTTTGTTTTAATATAGTTTCTGTAGGAGGACAAACATGAGACAATCATTCTTAACATTTTCCAATGCTATAAAAATGTGTAGAATAAATATAAATTTCAACATTTCTGTCAACAAAGATTTGTGTCATAGCCTGTGACATGTTTCTTTCAGCTGGGTGGGGTGTGAGGCAGGTGGCTGTAAACAAACCGACAGGTGTGGGATGGACCATGGATAGCAAAGGGGAAAAGAGAAAAATAGCTGAACATCTACAATTCATGGACCGAATCATTTGCATTCATTGCCAATGCGGAAGGATTACCTGAATGTTTGCTGTGTAGAGAGAAGTTGTCAAATAACAAAAAGAGTACCGTACTTTCCGGAGCGCACCTTACTAAAAGTCGCACAGGTACAAATTTTTTGAAAAAAACTGGAAACGTACATATATGAGCCACACCGGTCTATAAGACGCATGGTTCAAAGTGTGGGGAAAAAGTAGTGGCTTATAGTCTGAAAAATACAGAAAGACATTTCCAGGGAAGGCGCTACATTAGCTGCCGCGTTACGATTAAAGTTATATCTTAGATGCCCGATGTTGAGAAGCTGTCCAGTGATGTCTGTAAACAGAAGTCACATTAAACACACAAGAACACAATCCTGCCATAGGAACAAAGTGGTTGTTTTTATAAACTCATTAGTGATTTTTGTAACTATATATTTAGAATGACACTTAGCGATATTATTGTGTTTAGCATCCTCTATACTCAGGTCCAATGATGGCTGCGTTGGTTGTGTGTCAAAACAGAAGGATGCTGTGTTTTATCCTTACACTGACTTGCTTGGCATTTGCACAGAAATCAAACTTAAACTGTATTAATTTAATTTTATGTACTCTACCTTTTCAAAAGGCTACTGCTTTATTTTTATAACTGCAGGTTGTAAAAATCCGTTTGTTGCCTGGATAAGCGGCACGTTATGCATGTTCATTTTGCTGTTTTTTCGATCACACACTTAACGTGACAAAGAGCAATCATTATGCAAACTGCATTTGGGAGCAGATTTTCCAAGTTCCAAAAGGGGAAAAAAAGACCCTTTCCCTGTCGATCTTCGTAATAAAAATGTACATTGTACAACAGAGTAGTCACGTGGTGCGACATTCGTTCCAGGACGTACTGCAGGGAAAATAAACATTTAATCACGAATGCTAATTATGTATACACTTAATCATTTTGATAAAAAAAGCTAATATAAACACTTAAAACCTGTTTTGCCTCCATTATAAGCCTTATTTAGGCTTTTAAACAGATTTTTTTTTGTTTTTTTGGTCCAATATGACTCTTTCAACATTTTGGGTTGCCGACACCTGAACTAGATGTAGCTGTGGCTCTGCAGCACAAACAAAAAACCCTCCAGTAAGTAAATACTTAAAGCAAAAGACATTTAACACATATTTTAATGGGAAGAAACACATTGCCAATAAAAATCAGTCCTCGGTTCATTATTTCATTACTTTGGCTGAATCATGATAAACTGCCACCTTATGCCTTGGAAATCAAAACTAGCAAAACTGCTACATTGCTTTCATAGACTTGGTTCCTTTTCCTGTCGAAGGTAGCCAATATTTTAATTATATTTAACTCTAACTCTTACTGTAATAAGAAGAGTTTGAAACGGGAGGGAGCGGCTGAGCGTTAGCACTAGCCGACAGCTCTGTATGAGACAGTAAAAAAAATAAAGTATGCCTTTATTAGCATGCAAGTCATCTAATAGCATGACTTGCATGCTGTTAGACTAATATGTCTCCCTAGAAGCTGGAGTACAGGTGTGCTCTGAGAAATATCTACCTACAAGCTCTGGAAGGCAAGTATTTTTAAGGAAGCTTTGTGGGTTTTGTAGATCACAATTCCTGATCTGGAAAGATACAGACAACAGCCATGTCTTTCTGCGTCCACACAACAAGGTCACAGTGGTTTGATTTTGTTACAAAAATATCAGTTTGTATCTGTGCATAATATGGATGATGTTTCTTCAAGTGAAGTTCATTGCCAGACAGCTGAAGGCAAAAGTTTTTGTCTTTTGCATCCGCAACCTGCCGTATGCAGGATGTCCTATATTTGTAAGGACACTTTATCTCCACGTAGCCATTCCCACAGCAGTCACACGTTGTGATTCCATCAGGAGATGCTCCAAGTTCAGGGAAGTTGGTGTTTATGAAGAAACCACATGATTTAACTTTTAGATTTTTGTGACTGCTATCTTTAATTATAATGTAGGCCTTTTGTGCATCACCCTCATGATTCACAAGCCATTTTGTTTGTTCTGTAGACACGGTATTATTGCCTGGGTTGCACACCTGTTTAACAACTGTTAGTGCTGGGCTTTCCAAACAGGTGGCAAATACAGCATGCATAGTGGAAGCTGTAATTCGTCCAGCTCGACATTCACTCCAGGCAGAACACTTGTGCTGCAGTCCTGTGTGCTTTTCAATAGCTTTATCAGTCACTATTGCAGCATCTTTGTATTTTTCACTGCACAGCACAATAGCTGACAAGTCATGCGACTGTATGTTTTTGTTGTACAGAGATGCAAGTGACTGAGCCTTACTCTAGTAGTGTGTCAAGCAGATGAACCAAAACTTCCAGATTTGTTTGTGTGATTTTTCTTTTTTGTGGACGGCTTCTTTTGGCTGGTGTTGAGACTTCAGCATGGATTTTTTTGGTCAAGTACCTTCTTTTAAGAAGCTGAAGTAATATAGTCAATTTTATGGCCAACTTCTGGGTGAGTCTTTGTCAGATTGCCAGGTAATGTCCAGTATGCTGGCTCATCTGTAACAGTTTTTGTGCCTTGTATCCTCACTGTTGCTTCCACCTTAAAACATACGGCACCTATGTGGGTGCAGGTCTCTGCTGCCCCTGCCATGCAGGTACAATGTGCACACTCAACAGTGCCAGTGTTGCTCAGCATGACCCACGGTGTTAACGGCGACTCAGACTGTCAGAAAGTGCATAACCTGCAAACACACAATTAAAATGGTAAATGAAAAGATGTAAACATATAAAAAATGTATACATGTGATTCTACAGATAACTGTAGTTGAACTGAATTTTATTATAGTAGAACCACCATGACATTGTAATTTCAAAGAGGTAATTAGTTACAAAGCTGAAGTTTGGTTTTGATTGTAGCTTCCAATTTGGGAATTGGCATATTTCACCTAATTGTCTACTTCCTTGAGTATCTGTGATATACTTATTTAAAAATCACAATACTTCATCATTTAAACCTGATTTCTCTGATTCATGTGAAGTAAAACAATCAAGGTTTGTTTAACCTGTTTCCTCAAGGAGGCACTACAGGTGCACCAAAGGCAATAAACACCATGTACTCTCACATTAGCTTACTATTTGTGTATGTGTGTATATAAATTTAATTGATTTAAAGTGGCAAGTATGACATATATGGATGGATGGAAATTTACGTTTCTATCCATCTGTTTTCTAACACGCTTTTTGCGAGGAGTGCTGGTGTCTGCCCCAGGGGTCACATATTTGTTTTTATTGTACATATTTCAAACATTTGCACTGTTTCTATTTGGATTTTCTTTCATTGTACATGTGTAAAATGACAAATTCTAAGTCTTTCTACGATAGACTAGCTCAAAGGAAGTAAAAATGAGGTAGAATTGCCATTTTAACCTGGAGAGACTCGTGCACAGAGAAAGAGAGTTTAATTGACAAATGAAAGTCTTTGGCGCTCGGACCCAGAAGGAAGACGTTGTACTGAAAACCACTGCCAGAGAGAATGAGCCGCTGTGTGTAGATTAGAGACGTCTTTCCCCCTGGGGCCCGACCCTGGTGGTGGAGAGGATGCCGAAGACTGAATGGATATTGGAGAAGTCTTGGGCTGAAGGTGGAGGAAGGTTGAACCTCAGCCAACGAGCGGATGCCGATAAACAGCTGGACCTTATCAAGGGAGCGACGCTTGATGATTGGAGGAGGAGACCATCACTAATAGGTTGGAATCGAGGCACATGACGACATCTTGGTTGGGCCGTTGGGATGAATATAGTCTTCCAGGCTGAATTTTCGCCTAGGCTTCATTTAACCAATTCAAACTTGGATCTTTGTAAACCAGTTAAACACATATCAGTTAGTACTTTAAAAATAACGCATTCAGACTTTTTAATACTTACACCAAACAACATTCTGATTGATTGTAAAGGAATATACATTAAGAACTTATATAAAATAAAGGAGCCAAGAACTTACCTTTGTTCGAACCACAACACTTTCACAATTCGGGGGGGATTGATGACATTTGATGGACCGGAGTTCAGGAGTAAATCAAGGGCAGAATGAGTTAACAGATCATGTTTTAACTGGAACACGGAAATTGAGAATATGGGTTAAATGAGTATTGTAATGAGCAGTGAGTTGATCTGGAATTGTAGGATGTTCATTAGTCAAAGTTGAACCATCTCAAGGAGGATCAGAAAAAATGGACATCATGCGAGTTAAATATGAGTGTCAGCAAAATATCTGAATGCTTATGACAATGTGATATTTCAGTTTTTCTTTTTGGATAAATTTGCAGAAATTTCTAAATTTCTTTTTTTTCTGTCAAGATGGGATGCTGAGTGTACATTCATGAGAAATAATAAAAAAAATTTATATTAGCAAATGGCTGCAATGAAACTAAGAGTGAAACATTTAAAGGAGTCTGAATACTTTCTGTACTGACCAAATAAAATAAATAAATATTTTCTGTATCCTACCATAAAAATCTTCCACACTGCAGAACAAGAAGCTTATATTAGGAACCCCAAATGAAAGCAATCTTTTCTGCATAGGTGCATTTATACAACTCCTCCCTCACATTAGTCAACACATTCGGGTTCTCTGTGGTGACGTTTAGCGGCACAGTGGGTGGAGGTATGGAGCCTCGGACATCTAGTAAAAGCTTGCAGTTGGACGAAGATGACCGGCGCACCATAGAGGAGCTGAGGGCCTGGGCTGCCTGCCAGGCTCTGCTTTCCTCAGTCTCTGCTGCTGTCCCTCTATCTGCCGTTCAGCCCAACGCCTACTTTGACCTCATCTGCCAGCTGCTGGCCAAAGCCTCCATTGACTCCACCTGCACATTGCTCAGAGTAAGGGGAAGTTTGATTATTTGTGGCATAGCTCCCACTCTTCAACATGTTACAAAGGCAGACATGGATCCATTTAGCAGAACTCTGAGCTTCATTTAGTTTGGGACAGATGAAACCAATAAATCCTAACTGGTTTCCTATCTCCTAGGTCTGGGATGGGACCAGATGTCCTCACGCCCTGCTGAAAGTCATTGTTGAGCCAAACAGCACAGAAGGGCCATCTTCTTTCTCCAAATACAAAGAGAGCCACATTGCAAACGTCCTTGTGTACGACAACCACGTGGAGGTTTCCAGACACCTAAAGGTCAGAGTTCAGAGAGTTATCTTTGGGAAGTTTTCCACTTGAGTTAATAACTACATCTACCGCTAAAGTTCCCCAGAACAGTTCATTGTCACTTAAGTGTCTTCTAAAATGTGGAGACACAAAGGTTGGTGTTTAAAAAAATTTTAAAAATCACATTTTGCAAGTTTTGCAAAGCCTGCAAATGTTTACTGCTTCTAAAAAACAGTCCCAGTGCTTAAAAAACACCTAGCCAGTTTTTCTAATTAGTTTATGTTTCTGGTGTTCGTACGATGACCTGTTTCAACCCCCCCCCTAATGTAATGTCACAAATCAACAGGCCCTGCACCCCACCCCACAAAGCCGCTTTTCAAAGATGTATGGTTGTATAATTGCGCATCTGTTTGCAGCTATGTTCAGGTGTGAGTGTAAACATCAACTAGCAACATCTTATTTAAAGTGACAAGAGGCCCTAAAACATTCTAAAAAGAATTCAATAGGAAGAACTGACCAGACTGAAATCTCATTATCTAAGAATGATTTTGTGCATAAAATGTAATGAATGTGTTTTGTAACCCACCCTAAATTGTTTAAGGAAGCATAATAAGTCACCTTTAAATGTTTGAAGGTGACTCATTTGGTGACAATCAAGCAATCCATCTGGAGTTGCAAAGAAAGCAGGAAGAAGGAAAAGATTGTCCTTTGCCTGCAAGGTCAGACAACCTGTAATTGTCACAAATAAGTCTAAACTGATAATTCACAAAATACCAGCTCTTTGACCCGCTGCTGCAGCCCACGTAGCCACACAGGAAGCTCCGAGTTGTCTTGCAGGGCATCTCTGTTGTTTCCTCCCTGCTTCTTATGCATATCAATGCAGCATGAACTTTTAGCACAGGTTCAAAAGATGAAATGCTCAAGGCTTCACATTTAGTTAGTCCTCTGTTCAGTACAAATGTTTTTAAAGGCTTTGTTGTAGATGTATCCCATAGCAGAGAATTAAATGAGGTAGAAGTCTAGGGGTTATGGTTAGGAAGGTGACTTATCTGGAAAGTGCCTCACCCTCAAGACAATATTTGTTGTGATTTGACGCTATATGAATAAACTAAATTAACTTGAGTTCCTATTTTCAGTGAGTTGGTCAGGCTAAAGAACAAGTGCATTTCAAGAAATTTTAATATCATCAAAGATGTTTTTTATTTCAGTAAGTTCTTTAAAAACTGAAACAAATAATTTTTGACTCAGAGTGATGAAAGTGTATTATAAGCCTGGCGGCCCACCAGGCTTTTCTTCCCCTCCTTCCCACTTCACTCCAGGCCAGGCTAAGCGTTGCTTGTTCTTGTTTTTAGAATTTCTTTTTTTTTTTTTTTTAATGAGCTGGACTGCTAGCATCTTTTTGTGCTGAGCGTTTCACTGGCAGAGCAAAATTATTCCTAAAAGAAGGGTTTATAATTGATGTGCTTAACAAGCCACAAAGCCAGGACCGCAGACTAGGACTGTTGTAAAAGAATATTTTAGTAATCGAGTACTCTATAGAATATTTTTACGATTAATCGAGGAATCGGATCTCTCTCTCTACCGTTCGCTCCAAAACCGTGATGACCTGGTTTCGACAGCGCAAAAGCTGTTGTACTCCAATCATCACTCCGCCAAATTCAACAATCCTTATTTGTCCCCAAACCCTGACAAAACGCCACACAATTCAACACCATGCTGCTAGCACTTCACAACAATTCATAGGTGGAAGTAAAAGCGCTGCCCACCACAAATAATGATCTGGCCGGAACACGGTGCGCTACATAATAAAACATAATTTAACGAAGCTTCAAGGCAGATAAATTTTCCTCGAGGAATTTTAATAATCGAGGTACTCGAATCATTCGAGGAATTGTTTCAGCCCTAGCCCGGACCAGTCACATTGCTGGCACCTCTGTGCTATCTCGGGCGGTGATTTCTGAAGTTTACCTCAGCGCAGATCGCAAGTGCCTCCTTTCACTCAAACCAGACACAGGCTGACCTGTACGGATATTTACTGACACCTTGCCACGCTCCCTTGGGGCTATTTGAGAAGTACTGACTTAACCTGATACATAGCAAAAGCTGTTACCGTCATTATACACGTATCCCCTATTTGATTTTTAGAAACATTCAGAAGTGAATTTTATGAGGGAACCACTCATAAAAGTTCCAATTTCTGATCTCCAGTTTTTGTAAAGCCCTGCCTTACCAGTGTTTTTCTTGAAGATGGTACGGTATATACAAGAAATAAAGGGAATAGCACTGAAGATCCTGTTTTCTAACTTCTTTGAGTAGTTAAGCATATTAGAAGCAGAAGTGATGTGGCGATGCTGTCAGCTACGAGATGCTTTGGACAGGTTTTTTCCAGTCAGTAGCCCAATGTCATCAGTGCAGACAGGAAAGGCTCTTGGTCATGACAGCCTTCCCTAGTTTGTAGAATTAACTACCTTTTAATGTGAAGTCTTTTGTGATTTGTTTCACTTAGCCTCTCTTGGAAATAGTAATTCAGGGAGGAGATGAAGGATCATCTGTTTCATATTCTGCTGTCACGACATTGTTGTGGGAAAAAAATAAATCAGCAAGTACTGTAAGATGAAATCATTCAATCAGGTATATTTTGCATATTGTGCACAATACAGAGAGCTTGTAAGATAAGATAATAAAACAACAAAATGATACAGTTCCAAATGAAAACTCCAACAGGCAGAGTCAACACATAGGTCTATACCAAGGATAAGGGATCCAAAACTTGGAATAGGCAGTCTAGTTCCAATGCAGCTGCAGGAAAACAACTTCTAACCTTGTGTGTAAACCAAGCAGGTTCTTTTGGTGAGATTTTGAAAACATTTAATATAACATGATCAGCAGATGTTATCTTGTAATAATTTTCCCACCACAACATAATGAGGATTTTAACAAGTATGGAAATGTTACGTACTGTGGCTTTAACAGCGGATTTAAAGAAGTTGCAGCTTAGGGAAAATTTCCTTTCTGGTCATCTTTTTCTGCTCTCCATCAATAATACCCTAAAAAGTGTGAAATATGGAAGAGACGGTGTCAGGGAGACTATCAGGCGAAACCTCTGCTGATTTCAGTGAATATTTGAGGAGCGTGACTGAGGATGGCGTTCTTCTGAGTTTTGCTTTGAACAGCCTCTGAATGTGTCAATGCACATTCTTAATTATTAAGTAAATAAACACTTGCTTATTTCATTCTCTAAACTTTTTACTTTCATTTAATTTCTTAGAAGGCATCACAGGCATTCACAGCTGCTCCAAAATACTAGCACTCACTCTGCAGGCCCCACACTTCAGATTGTCTCAGTGTTACTACAACAGTTTTTTCCCCCAGAAGTACTGGGCTGATCTCACTCTGAACTATTGCATTCAAAACTAAAAATGCTTTTAAGTGAAGGAGTTAGTGGATGAAGCTGTCTGTTCAGTTCCAACTGACTTACTCACAGAGTTCACTTTTCAAGGCAAACGTCATCAAACTAGTTCCTGGTCTACTGGACCGATTGTTCCTCCTGTAATCTGAGTCACATGTTATGTCCGATGTAAAATCACATTTGGACCTTTGAGCATAAAGTGTGAGAAGAACCACTCAAGTTTGTCTACTTCACTGCAAGTCCTGGGCCAATAGATAGCCATGCTACGGTTCCAGATGGTAACTCAGGTTTTTGCTTCTATCCCTCACAAAGAGAGCATTCCTCTGGACATACCCTTCTCTGTGTTTAACTGACCCCTATGTCCCGTCAGCCTGGTGCCTTTTTGAGAATCTATAACCTCCGAGCAATCCCAGGATCCAGTAGAGTGCCGGGCCTCACCAGCAGCCAGCCTGTGGAGCTGGATCATCTGGCCTTCCACCTCCACGGAGGAACATCATACGGGAGAGGCATCCGGCTTCTGCCAGAAAACAGCCCAGATGTGCAGGAGCTCAGGAGGTTTGTTTGAGCCGCTTGGACAGATCCTGTCACAAACAGGTTCCTTTAAATCCTGTGAAGGTTTTTTGAAATCCAAAGGGTCAATTCTATACAGAGACATAATGAAATAATGTCTCTCTAATGCACCAATGGAAGAGATTTATTTATTTATTATCATTATTATATCAACTAGAAAAAACTGGTCTAATAATTTATTTTAATTAGGCTACAAGAGTCTAATGACTAGATTAGATTCTTCTTATCTACAGTCTACATAAACTGGGGAAACACAGTCTGCATCATCAGAAGTTTTAAGCTTCATGGCTTCTTTATTAGCATCACATTAGGGGAGAAAATATGATCAATTTTTTGTATTTAATGCTGAACACTGTTTGATGGACCAAGGCTTTTACTGTCTGTACTGTCCTTCAAATATGTCAGCCCACTGTAGCCATGTAATAAAAAGGTAAACCATTAATATGATTCCAAGTGCTTTGTTGGACAGGGAAGGGATTCAAAACGTTTTTTTAATATTTCTGTCACCTCTTCATTAGTCACCTGTGTTCACACTGCAGCATTACGTCAAAAAAGCCTTCTTTTTTTTTTTTTGACGTAATGTGACCTGTATCCGATCTTTTCATGGCGGTCTGAAAAGCACAGTTCGGATTATTTTCGAATCTGACCCATATCCGATACGTATCCGATTCAAATGTGACCCAACGTCCAGGTCGCCTTCATCCGAACTGAACGTCACTGATTCTCAACAAATCTCACTATTCTGCGTCCTGATAAGCGCAAGTGGGAAGAAAAACAACAACCATGACGGATTATATGAAGATTAAGTTGTTAATATGCTGCTCCGGCCGGACAACAACTTCTGATATGTAAGCTAAGCTCCACCGTTAGCCTCCATGTTTACTTCCGCAAACACTGAGCACTTCTTCTTTCTATGGCGGTTGGCAGAACACTGAGAACGTTGACACTATGGCGCCCTCTACTGCGCATGCGGGACACTTTCAGGTCGTTTGTCCGTTCAGACTGCAGAACACATACAGGTCGCACATGTGTGCCAGTGTGAACGGCCGGCAAAAAAAATACGATTTGACAAAAAATCGGAATTGAGTGACTTCAGGCTGCAGTGTGAACGCACCCTAATAATGGCAGAGTTCAAAACAAAACAGTGCAGAGAAATACATGCTATCTGGCCCTGCTGTCACAGATTATGATGGGTCTCAGAAAATGATGTAATTATGGTAAAATAGAAGGGTTAGAGTTAAAGAAGCTTATTCTTGGATGTATCTGTGACTCTTCTTCTCGCTGGACTGAAATAATACATAATGATATAATAAATAAATTACTGTGCCAAACTGGCAATCTGTCCAACGTGACCTCATCTCTAGCCCAATGACTGCTGGAGAGAGGCACCACGGGGAAAATGTATTGTTTATTTGGTTGGACAAAGAAAGAATAAATTTCCTCCATGGATGCACATTTGCTTTGATTATTGTCATTATGTCTCAAAATTAACCCTTTGTATCTTGCAAAACTTTCACAGAATATAGAGAAAGTAAACCAGGATTGCTTTTTATTCCTCTATGTCCTCTTGTGCACCCTGCAAATTTTTTTGTATTTTTGCAAGTTTCATTCTCTTCTGATTGTGTTGTCAATGAATGGATCTATAGAAATCAACCCAATCCTTTGCTTTGATCTTGTTTGGATGCTGTTAGAGCCACGGAGGCGTTTTTAGACCACCAAGACGAAGAAGTTTCTGAGCTGAACGACTCTGAGCTGCTGGAAGTCTGGAGCACTCCACCAGAGTTTATAGGTATGAAAGACACCTAAAAGTCACATCTCTGAAGGTCATAGAGAGTATCAGCAGAAGGTGATGATGTTTGAACTGTCCTTAGAATTATTTAGAATTTTACTGGATTCAATATTTAGAACAGAATTAGTCTTTGTTTTCTTTGTTAATGATGGCCGTCTCCGCAGTTTGACTTTGGTCTCAATCTGTCACACTCAATAATTTCCGTCTCTGTTTCTGTTTCAGAAGGCGATGTGCTGGACTGTAGAACTGGTATGAAGATGAAATATTACAGCAGTAAACCGAGTTTGGTTCTGGACTAGTGTAGAATAATTTTTAGACAAACCAGAGAGTGAAGTAGCATGACAAAAGAGGAAACTCCGTTAAGGTGTGTGTCATGTTATTACCACAGCATTTCAGAAACTAGTCAGTCATGGTGGTGGCAGTGTGATGGTGTGGGACTGCCACACTGTCACACATCAGTGTGTCTGAACTACAGGTGTCAAACTCCAGTCCTGGAGGGCCACTGCCCTGCAACCTTTAGATGATCCTCTGCTGCACCACCTGAAGAGAAAAATTAGGTCATTAGCAAGGCTCTGGAGAAGTTATCTACCCAAGAAGGAAGTAATTAAGCCATTTCATTCCAGTGTTTTGTACCTGTGGCACATCTGAAAACTGCAGGACAGTGGCCCTTGAGGACTGGAGTTTGACACCCCTGATCTGAACTGAAACAGAAAGCAGAGATCCACAGAGATGGAGAGCAGTCACCAGTCCACAGTCTGTCAGGCTGGTTTGGACTGATTTTCTCCTTATTAAAGGAAACCATCATTTGAAGAGACATTTTTTTTGTATTTCCTCATGTTACCCTGGCCTGAAGTTAAAACATATTTGATGATCTGAATATTGAGATCAGAGGTCCCACTAGACTTTTTTGTTCTGTCATTTTGACTGACATAGTCAGAAATATTCTGTCATATTCTATCAGTATAATTTCTAAATTATATTGATATAGGCTTTTATGTTGCATTTAATTTTTATGCAGCTTAATTAATATTCAACAAGTTGAATGCTCTAGATCTCACCACTCATCTATCAAACAGATGAACATATCTAACCTTTTCTCAGCAGTGATAAAAACTACTGACAGAACAATGAAATCAGTCGAATTATGAGCTGCCAGCATCAGTTCACCTGCACTTTTTAACCAGACTTGTTCCAAAGCTTCCTGCCCATAACACTTCAGTGCGCTGTAAGCTACCAGTCAGATGCATTAAGTTCACGGCACGTCATGCCGTGTGGTTTCCAGCCAAATGGGCACAAAATAATGGCTACAAGTCCAGTTAACTAATTTTAAAACCAGGCATTAATCAATGCTTTACTAGAATCTACCTGTGATGCATGTGGCTAGAGTCAGCGTAAAGTCCTGACTGAATGAAAATCATTTATGTCACGTTAACGAAGAACAGCTGAGATTATATTCAGATTATATTCATGTGTCAGAGATTATATTCAGAAGGGATGTTTTTTTGATTGATTTAACTACCTTTGGAATTAACTCCATACTAAAAGTTGAAAGTGACCCGCATGTTTGCACTAAATAGGGGTGTGAATTGTAATTTGTCAAAATGACTGACAGACTTCAGATTTTTCTATTATATAAACATACTGATCATATATGGAAAATATTAAATTAACGTGACCCCTGCTTGACACACAGAAACAAACAGCAGAAATCTGCCAGGAGTAAAAACATTTGACTGAAGAAGGATCGAGGTCCTCAACTTGGCTCCATGTGTTTTTGGAACACACTTTGGAGGATTCATGATGAAAGTCTTTATGAAGTTTATTTTCCTGTTTTGCAGAGCGATGCTGTGACCACCAGCTGCAGCTGGTGACTCTGTCCCAGGTGAAGCAGAGTGCTGGTGGCCAGACTCACCATGTCCGAGCCCAGATAGGCTCTTATGAGCCCCGCCAGCTGCACCGCGCCCTCAAACTCTTCTGCTGCAGCTGTTCAGCAATGTAGGTCCACATACTGTCGCCGGGTCCTGACCCATCTCCTGCTAAACGCTCCAATCACAGCTCACTTCCCAGGTCCTCCACTCAGCACCAGAAGCAGCTCCACAAATCATCACCTCAGCTGATCTTTCATTCTTCCAGCACATGAGCTACATTTGTTAACTATATGGGTAATTATGTAGATGAACAGAATAAATATGGATAACCCATCCTCCACAGAGGTCAGTCTGCTGAAAACATTCCATATTTAAAGTCATCTGTCAGCTGGTAGAAAGGCATGTTTGGTCCAGTCTTTAGGAGCCCAGCTGTGTTTTAACAGATGTCATACAAGGCAGAAAACAGCAAATAATGGAAGATTTGAACCCACCAAACAGCTGATTGAACCACTTCAGTCATCTAAACACACTGGTGTGTGCAGAGCTGACAGGCTCTTAGCTTGAACTTAGCAGGACACATTTTATTCCCTGTTAACCATTAGGCCTGTCACGATAAACGATAAATCAATTAATCGCACGATAAATTAAACCTATCGATCTCATTTTAATNGGGCTTCCAGTCCATATTCTGCACAGATGTTCCTGTACACTATGCCCGCCACTTGGTTATGTCGTTCCATGTACGCTTTCCCTGCCAGCATCTTGCACCCTGCTGTTATGTGCTGGACTGTCTCAGAGGCCTCCTTGCACAACCTAGGCGGCCAGGATGAGGGCCTCTGTGCTATATATATATATATATATATATATATATATATATATATATATGATATGTATATATGTCACCTTATATAAAAATTCCCTTCTCACCCTCCACGGGTGGTCTCTCTCTCTCTTTCATCCTCTGAGCTCGGGTCCTCTACCAGAGGCCTGGGAGCTTGAGGGTTCTGGAGGGGAGGGCAAGGGAGGAGGGGCGCCGATGACATATTCGCATACACCTCAGAAAGTATGTAGTTGCGCCCCTGGTTGAAATGTATGGCTTTTTAAAACATATTACGATTTAATTGGAAAATAGTGTAGAGAGCTTACACAGTGGAAACAAGTAAATAGAAATCATGAGTTACCATGGCGACATTGCTTGTTATCATTAAAGACATCGGAGTTAAAAAAAAAAAAACTGAGGAGGCTCTCCAACAACTAAGCGCGCAGCTTCATTTCGATTTTGTTAATGTTATTTCTAAATAGGAAAACAGAATCTTAACTCGACCTGTCCAAAGTGACCCTACCACCCGCCCGTTGGAGATAGGCACTAGCACACCTTGCGATTCCCGGGGTAATCGTGTAAGATAATAAATGGATGGGTGGAATTTTAAATCATATGTTGAGCATACAGAACTATGAATTTGGAAAACGTTTGGTGCATTTAAAAAACCCCAGAGTGACACCTCTTCGCTCTGTTTCAACCTATCTCTGCTTGCAGCCACAGGTTGCTCACCTGTACGCATAGCTCTCGAGCGCGTGCTACCATACCAACACATTTTCTGTGCGTGAAGGAACGAAGCTCACGTGGCGACGTTTACCCGGAAAACTCCGCCTGCCCTGACGTCGCCATCAGAAACAGCATTTAGTCCGGGTCGTGACTTCAAACGCAGCACTTGTTCCAGCAGGAAAACGGCGCTGACAGTAGATATGCTGGCGGTAGCGCCACGTCAACTAAAACAAACTAAATCGTAAACAGGACTTTGCCGTGTTATTAGTCTGTCTGAGTTTTAACACCTGTCACCATGCTGGATCCGTCCTCTAGTGAAGACACGGGCGGGGAGTCCGACACAGAAGTTACCAGAGAGCCTCCGAGGAAACCGTCCGCCTATTCAGAGGCAGAAAAGCAGGGAGACAGCGGGCGGGCGGGCGGTCAGCAGCTGCAGCCTGCCGAAACCCCCGGTGAAGGTGCAAAAGACTGCCCCTCTGCAGGTGACGAGGAAAAGAAGGAGCGAGAGCGCCTTCAGAAGGAGGAAAACGAGAGGAGAACTAAGCTGCAGATCTATGTGTTTGTTCTGCGGTGTATTTCCTATCCGTTCAACGCCAAGCAGCCCACCGACATGGCCCGAAGGCAGCAGAAGGTGAGACTGAACAGTATGCTGGTCAAGTAGGCTTTAGCTTCTCTGTGCAGGAATTTCTATTAGAGAAGTCTCAACCAAAACAGAGCGGACTCTTTAGCGAACCCTTGAAACATCATAATTTTACATGGTTTGAAATGAAAATAATGCACAGAACAGTTAAGCATAGTCTTAACCTCAAATGACTGAAAAACAAATAATTTCATTCTTTTCTACAACACATTGAGTTTATTTGGTTTTCAAAAGATCAGTAGGTTTCCCACTTTAAAAGTGCTTCCAAAACATGGACACATGGCATAAAGTGTTGTAGATCTAATGTTATGTCCGTTAGGCAATTGTGTGAGCATTGTGTATAATGCAAAAACAATTAAAGACATAAATGCACTCAAGTGAGACTGGAATACTTGGCAACAGAGGCACTGTCAGAATCCACAACATTGGGAGCTCAGTCTGCCTTTATTCTCACAGCCATCCATCACTTCCCATCAGTCAGCTACAGATCCGTTAGAATATCATAGAAAAGTTGTTTAATACCCATAATTCAATTCAAACTTTCATAGGTTATAGATTAGTTTAAACAGTTTCAAGTATTTGTTTGTTTACAGGGCATGAATGTTGTAAATTGAGTGTGACACACTAATCATCTACTGAACTCAGAGCACCACCAGGAGTCATTAAATTGCTTCAGTTTGGTTCAATTGACTCAGTTCAGTTCATGCAAACTTCATGCAGAAAGACCCAGGGCCAGGAATTGAACTCAGGACCTTCTTGCTGCAAGGCAACAGTGCTACCAACTGTGCCATTCTCTGGCAGTGTCGCTCATGATACTGTGAGATCATCTGTGTCATTGACATGACTGTTTTATAAACTATCTTTTTTCAGCAAGAATGTTAAAATTTTATTTAAATTGTATTTCAGTACAAAAAAGTAATAAGAAATTAAATTCAGTGTCTAAAATAGGAGCTAATTTAGAAAAATTTTAACAGATTTACACAGTGACGAAGGACTAAAGCAAAACACAAAAACACCTGCAATATTTCGATGAGACTGTTAATATTTAGGCTCGAGCAGCGAAAGCGCTTCAAAGGCCTATTTGCTTTAATAGCTTAGAAGGTATTAAATCATGATACTGTGTCATTAAACTTGTAATCAGGTTGTGCACATGCTTTCAGCAACGGCGGGGCTTGGATATTAACTTAGTGTCAGTAAGTGTAAATAATTCACAACCCACATATACCTTGTGTTATGTGATGTAGCTTGGATTGTTCATGTGTTAACTGCTTTCAGAGGAAATGGAATGTAGACAGATGAGCCAAACCACATTTGGAACCAGTCATGTATCTATTTGTGACAAGATCTTAACCCAACTATGGGATAAGTTTCTACCGTGACAAACCTTCAGCATTCTGAAAACATATTTTCCTGTTTCCTACAATGTTATTGGAAGGGAAATGGATAAGAATATAAATATAGCAGCATTGGTATAAATTCATTTTATTTGTAGACAAGATGGTACTGTGGATGTCAGCCTTGGTGCTTTGGTCTCTTGTACTTTGCGTGGACTGTCTATTCAGCAGTAATCATACTTTTTGACATTTTGTATTTTTTTTTAATAATAAGATATTCCAATAAGATATTCTTTAGTGATCAGTCAGAGCAACAGAGTATGTTGCTAAGGGTTTCTACTTCTTTTTACTCCAATCATCAGCTTCAGTCAGGTTCTACCATAACCAATGAGGCCGATCTCTGCCGATCACCTGGATTGGCTGTTAATTTCTCGCTTTAGGTATACATACTGCTATGTTTTGGCAAAACGGAAATGTGATCTGGCAATAAATTCACCTAATTTAGACATAAATTACAAAATATTTGCAGGAACAATACAGCAGCTATTCAGTCAAAAAGACAACTGCTAAACCTGCAGTCAGTAAAATAATATTTAACAGTAAGGCTCTCAACAACTTAAATTATACATGAGTCAAATAAATCTCATAACACTGCCTATATCAAATAATGTCAAGAAAGAATAAATATTCATTCAAAGTCAAATGCAGGTTGCATCAAAATAAACAATCCCGAGTTACTGAATCAAAATTTCCTGAGAGATCAGCTAGCTGATTAATGCTGGTTCTGATTGGTTGTTTCTGACTGAGCGGAGTAATTCTACAGAATACCAGGAGGAGGCAGATTGATTTTATCTGTCTTATGTTATTGCATTGCGAAAGTTTTAATACATACGTAAAATCTTGTTTTGTTTATTTAAGTTACCTGCTGCAGCTTTAAGCAGACTTTCGGTGTGAGGGTTCACTGCGGGTGGAGCAGAAATGGCGCTTCGTCTGTGAAATATTACTACCAGTAGCGTGTAGCAACGGTCCAACAGTGGGAGCAGAACCAGCCCCCTCTGATCTAATAATCCAATTTGCTCAACATTAAAGATGTTGAGCAACTGGGAATCGTAATTCTGATTCCCAATTGCAATCACAACAGCACATTAAATGCAAAATAAAATCAAAATATCTAATATCCAAAATATCTAAAATCAAAATATCTAAACCAGAAGTTACCTGCTGTTATTCAGTGGATTTGTTCTTTTTCAAGTTAAAAGGTGCCAGTGCCCATGTAACTTTCTGCCCATTTTATAAACTGTTAAACAGACAAATTGTAAAACTGCCCATTTTACAATCTTGTGTAACAACATCATAATGCTACTAGGCCTGTCACGATAAACGATAAATCAATTAATCGCACGATAAATTAAACCTATCGATCTCATTTTAATTATCGGCTTTATCGTCTCTTCCTGCCTTTTTTTCTTTCTATTGATGACACTGAATGAAAAAAGGCTCAACTCCGGTGCTCTCCACTGACCCTCCCTTCATCATGTCCTTAGTGTAATGTCCAGCTCACACTACACGAGTTGTCGGCCCATTTTCAAAACCTGAGAGACACATTAGCCGACAGAAATCCTCGGTATAACGGTTCGATCGGGTTCGTCGTGCCGTGTGGTTTCCAGCCTCATGGGCACAAAATAATGGCTACAAGTCCAGTTAACTAATTTTAAAATCAGGCATTAAAGCTGGTATGGTATGGTATGGTAATCAATGCTTTACTAGAATCTACCTGTGATGCATGTGGCTAGCTAGAGTCGGCATAAAGTCCTGACTGAATGAAAATCATTGTATCCTTTTTATGTCACGTTAACGAAGAACAGCTGAAAACTTACCGGGTTTATCAACTGCGGTAGCAATTTGGCTCCAACTCCTCCCCTTGTCATTTCTATATTCTTTGCACAAAATGTTGAATAAATAATAATGTTGCTTCCACATATCATCTCCAATGTCTGCTGGACTTCGGGTTGCACCGTGTCAGCTGTTTGGGATTCCCTTCATAATTTCCCCTCAAAAAGCACCGAGGAGAATCCGCGCTTTCTGATTGGCTACCTGTCACATTCAACAGGCTGCGTTAAGCTTCCAGTCGAGGAAACCTCCTGATTTAGATCGGAGCGGCCACGACGATCTACCGTAACACACCACACACTGCAGGATGATCGGTTACGAAATCACCAGCGACAATCTTAGATCGGCCAACGATCTAAGATTATCATAAGGGGAAAATAGCGCAAAAAATCGTGTAGTGTGAACTATTGCATCAGGTAGTCGGATGTGCCCATCTTCTTTATTTAAATCTAGTGATTACTGAAGGACAATCTAGTATACAGACTTCATAATCTGCACTCTTTTGGTTGAATGCAGTATTTATTTCCACTTTGGCTTTATGTTGTTTAGTTTTTATTCAAGTACGTTTTTTGTTAATGGAAACTGAGAATCCATTTCATTTTTGTTTTTGGTTGCTTTATTTAGTTTATCAGTTCCAGTGTTATGTGTTCTTTTGAAAATAAAGTGTATCTATCTATGGCAGGAAATCGCATGCATTATTAGTCATTTCCATCAAAAGGACTTGAAACAATATTATTATTTAGCACAATAATTTTTTAGACAATTAATCGCTCAGCAAAATTTCTTATCGTGACAGGCCTAACTGCTACTCAAAGTTGGCATCAACTAACTCACTCATCGGCAATCTAGGAAAATCCTGTTGAGTAACTGCTTAAAAATCATAAATGGTGTGGAGTGAAGGGAGAAATTGAGAAGAAACTGTAGATAAGAGGATTGGTAATATTTCAGATATTTAAAACAAAGAAAAACAATAAATGAATTGACATATGTTTTTCAGCAATATCATCCAGCCCACGTTTAAGATATACTACATATTGCGTGGAAGAACCAAGTTCTCTAGAATACCAGTGCTATGTAAACTCAAGTTTGACTAAATGCATTTTGAGAAAACACTGCCACTAAATGTAAAGATGACTAGCATAAAAGATTGTGCTTCCAGCTCAAACATTATCACAGAAAAGGCAAAGGTAGTGTTTGTCACTTTCTGTCAGATGAGCCACACTCAATGGGCACAGGAACAGGGTTCAAACTATTTCATGTGTTAAGGCTTGAAATTAAAATGCAAATTAAATGTTTTTAATTTGCTTTCCCAGTGTTCAATCCATTGTGTTGCTTGTTCAGACTATGAATCTTAGACATATTAATATTTGATGTAAAGATCACAAGTTCAGGTCATGTTACCACAGTTTGCTTTTATCCTCATTAAAACATGTGTAATACAATGGTAACATCACAATCTGATTATAAAAATAATGTTAATGTTATGTCTTTGTTTTTACCATTTTCCATAGAATATTGTTATATACCCCATGTCTATATGGAACTCATTTTTCCAGTTATTTACTCCTCATTGAGTCTCACTGTTTTAATGTTGAACCTCCTGCTTCCTCTGTAAGGTCAACAAGCAGCAGCTGCAGACAGTGAAGGAGCACTTCCTGGCCTTCCTGAATGGAGAAACTCAGATTATCGCTGATGAAGCTTTCTGCAATGCTGTGAGAAGCTACTATGAGGTGAGGGAACACAAGCTTCATGTAAATGATGTCTGTATTTCAGAAACAGAAATGTGTTTTGGTCAAAGAAACTGATTCTCATCAACCACCTTGATTCTTGTCATAACCATGGACCTATTCAATAAATTAGAATGGGTCTGTACTTCGTACTTACTTGCTAACCTACTAAACATTTGTGAAAAAGAAACTTCAACATCGAGGACTGTTAATATGCTGAAGTGTTCTTATTTACCAAATATATTCATAGATTATGGCTTGTTCTCCTGAGTTGTCAATCAGTTGTTTCCATTCAGTCAGTTCTAGTCAAACGTGTTGGTAAATGAAGAGCAAAGTAATAAAGTGATACAAGTAGAACATCTTTTTAAATGTCCTACTTATATCACTGTTGCTTATAACAAAAATATCACATTTTTGATGGAACTAACGAACTGTAAAAAGTGTTTTCACTTCAAGTTCCACTAGCAGGTCATTTCACTTATAACATTGGAAAAATGTTTTAAGTGAAATAATCAACCAGTAGAACTAGTACTTTTTAAAATCAACATTAAGAAATTGACTTTTCAACAAACTCATAGATTTTGTTGAAAAGTTACTTTCAAATTAGTTTTGTCTTTCAAGTGTACAGGGTTTCCCCCAGAGGACTTGCTAAGCCCGGTGGTTAAGGCACCAAGGTGATCCACCATGATTTTGTCTTAAAAGATGCCGAGTTGACAGAAAATGTAAAAATATTACTGGGTAATTATATATGTAATTGGGAGACATTGCAGAAAATACTTGAACCCACCATTATAGAGTCTTAAAAACAACAAATCAAAAAATACAAGTAAAATAAATATAATTTATTTTAACTTCTGTTGAATCCAAATTAAGTCAGCAACTGCTTAAGCCCTGTATGTTGACAAATGCATCTCAGTAAATTACATTTATAATTGATTGCTTTTAAACTTGGCCAATTAAACCCCCTCCCACATTTCACTAAATCTGTTGTTTTTAATGGTGCTGATCTTGGCAGCAGAAGGGGCCCCTATGTCAAATTCTGCTCAAGGGCCCATACAACCGTGGACCGGCCCTGCATGATGAGCTAAATCCGCTGCACTGTGCATGTCTCTGCACTATACAGAGGAACAAATAGAGAGATTTAATTTCTGAGGCTTAAGTAGCTCTTTCATTTTGCGTCTATCGAGTTTTCAATAAGCACCACAGATATTGCTTTGGTTGCCTGAGCTTGATGGGACCAGTTTTTCTGTTCTTTGCAGTAACTCTGCCTGACTGTAAGTTGACAAAGCATTTGATATGGTGCAGTTTGGTCAATCATGTAGCCTTAAAATAATGAATTAAAAAGGAAAAGCCAGCATACTGAGTGACTAAAAGGTGAGCACCCCTTTCCTCCACAGGCCTAACCACTGACCCATTAGTGCACCGTCTAACCGAGGAACACATCTATAAACTTTTATCAAACAGACTCAGCCATGCGCTGGGCAGCATGTGAAATGTAAACACACACAGTGCTCAAAATTCTTTGTTCACAAAGATATATCACCCTCACTGCCCTCTAACTGCTATTCTAGATTATATTTACAGTTCATATTGAGTTACTGTAATAGAAAAATGTCCAGACCATCTGTGTAGGGCTCCACAGAATTGTTAGTACATAACAATCAGGGATTTACATCTATTGTCCAATTAAGTCTCTCTTCTCTGACCAGAACCTATAAAAGGAAGTCAGAGCCACTGTTGGTCAGAGCAGACTTGACAGACTCCTTTGTATCTTTGTTCTCACCTTGCAAGGTTTTTATAAATTTCTTATTTTCTTCTCATTTCTTATTTCTTCTCATTTTCTTCTCATCCAGACTCTTGTTAATTTTTTCCACAACACTACATAAGGAGAGGAATCACTTTGGTTTTTAAGCTTGATTCATACCTTAATGAAGAATTAATATACATTCCGATACAGGGTCGCCTGTATCCAGTTTGAGTGACAGGAGGCATGCGCAATCCACAGCGAGACCTACCAGCTCAGTCAAGTCATTCAGAAACGATTATAGTGTTTCATTGCCAAACTGCTGTGGCCGACAGGTGCGAACACATAACAAACAGCGAAACAAGCTACAAACGCATGTAAAAAAACAACAAAAAAAACAAACAAAAGCACTGCAAATAAAAAAATCCCTGCAATAACAGAAAATGAGAGCGAAAACCTTCAATGAACAAAACAAATGCAAACAAAAAGGGGTGCAACCACAAATAAAATGCTACAAACAAAAAGCTGCAATCATAAATAAAATGCTACAATCGCAGAAAAAAGGAGCAAGGGGGAGAAATGCTGCAATACTAAAAAGTACGGAAGCCCATTTCCGCCACTCCGGTAAAACAAAACAAAAAAACCCAACAAAAAATAAATTCTCATTATTTTGAGACAGTATATCAAAATAATATATGCATTTAAGTAAAATGCATATGTATGTATGTGTGTGAGTATATGTATATATGTGTATATACATACAGTGCCTTGCAAAGGTATTTGGCCTATTTGAACTTTTCAACCTTTTGCCGCTTTTCAGGCTTCAAATAAAGATCTAAAGATCTAAAAAAAAAATTATTTTGTGAGTAATAAAAAAACAAGTGGGATACAATTGTGAGGTGGAACAAAATTTATTGGATATTTTAAATTTTAACAGGTAACACTTTATTTGAAGGGGGTTGAATAAGACTGTCATGANTTTATTTGCTCTTATACTTTGTTATTGATGTTCACTATAAATGAACATAAAATGGTTATATAGCAGGTAGGCCTGTCACGATAAACGATAAATCAATTAATCGCACGATAAATTAAACCTATCGACCTCATTTTAATTATCGGCTTTATCGTCTCTTCCTGCCTTTTTTTTTTTCCCTTCTCTTGATGACACTGAATGAAAAAAGGCTCAACTCCGGTGCTCTCCACTGACCCTCCCTTCATCATGTCCTTAGTGTAATGTCCAGCTCACACTACACGAGTTGTCGGCCCATTTTCAAAACCTGAGAGACACATTAGCCGACAGAAATCCTCGGTATAACGGTTCGATCGGGTTCGTCGTGCCGTGTGGTGTCCAGCAACTAGGGCACAAAATAATGGCTACAAGTCCAGTTAACTAATTTTAAAACCAGGCATTAATCAATGCTTTACTAGAATCTACCTGTGATGCATGTGGCTAGTCAGCGTAAAGTCCCGACTGAATGAAAATCATTATAACCTATTTATGTCACGTTAACGAATAACAGCTGAAAACTTACCGGGTTTATCAACTGCAGTAGCAATTTGGCTCCAACTCCTCTCCTTGTCATTTCTATATTATTTGCACGAAATGTTGAATAAATATTAATGTTGTTTCCACACATCATCTCCAATGTCTGCTGGACTTCGGGTTGCACCGTGTCAGCTGTTTGGGATTCCCTTCATAATTTCCCCTCAGAAAACAGGAGGAGAATCCGGCTTTCTGATTGGCTACCTGTCACATTCAGCGTTAAGCTCCCAGTCGGGGAAAACCCCTGATTTAGATCGGAGCGGCCACGACGATCTACCGTAACACACCACACACTGCAGGATGATCGGTTACGAAATCACCAGCGACAATCTTAGATCGGCCAACGATCTAAGATTATCATAAGGGGAAAATAGCGCAAAAAATCGTGTAGTGTGAACTATTGCATCAGGTAGTCGGATGTGCCCATCTTCTTTATTTAAATCTAGTGATTACTGAAGGACAATCTAGTATACAGACTTCATAATCTGCACTCTTTTGGTTGAATGCAGTATTTATTTCCACTTTGGCTTTATGTTGTTTAGTTTTTATTCAAGTACGTTTTTTGTTAATGGAAACTGAGAATCCATTTCATTTTTGTTTTTGGTTGCTTTATTTAGTTTATCAGTTCCAGTGTTATGTGTTCTTTTGAAAATAAAGTGTATCTATCTATGGCAGGAAATCGCATGCATTATTAGTCATTTCCATCAAAAGGTCTTGAAACAATATTATTATTTAGCACAATAATTTTTTAGACAATCACTCAGCAAAATTTGTTATTGTGACAGGCCTATTAAACATAGTTCTGTCCAAATTCAGATCACAATGCTGCTAAGAGTACTATAATATAATATATTATTTAACTAAGTCTGTGTCTTTGTAATCCTAACCTGGTTGTTGCTTTCCTGCACTATTCTGCTCAGTTCAAATCTCACTTCACTTCACAGTTCAGTCTGGCCTTTCTCCCTCTGAAGTGGATTCCCTTTGGTAGATTTTCTACCAGACCAATCAGCTAACAGAAGAAGTTGTGGACAATGACGTTGACGTCTGCATTGTTTCAGAATTGTAGTCTGCCTGTAGTGAAGGAAGCAGTTCAGTCCATGACTGGGGGGTTCTGGACCCCTCCAAACCCTCCAGGGATTTCCACCCATGAGGTGGACATGTGAACATCAGGACAGGTGGACAGGAGTAATTATGTACAGGTGAACATGTGGACAAAGCATCTTAGAGCAAAGTGCTTTGTTAGGACAATCTGGGACAGTGAGACAGGACAGAGTCTGCACTTGGTCACAGACAGTTTAGATAAAATCTAGTCATTTCATATTTATTTCGGATTTTAAAGAAACGTTTAGACAATGAGTAAAACATATAAAGGATCTCATGTCTAGAAGCATAATTCTGTCAGCTGGTACAAACCGCCCATCGTTAGACCACCACCAGGAGCCTGTAGCGCCCCCCTGAGGTCAGATGTGTAATGAAGAGGATCTGCTTAAATATTCCTTCCCGTTTTCATGAATATGTTCCTTTCTTCCTTCCTTGTCCTTTGAGCAAACGGTGGACGCAGAGCTTTCTGTGCTCCACCCTCTCTCCTTCCTACTATTGACAGAGCTGCCAAAAACATCAGCCTAAATTTCCTTGTAAATTCAAAGGAAATGAATTTACAATCAGAACAGCTGTTGTTCAACTACAGCTGAACAACACCTGTGTGTTACTTTGCCAAATAATTAATTGAGAAAACTTTACTGTTTGATCTGTCCTCAATGGTAATGTATTTGTGATTGAACCGAAATGATTCTTTTTTTCTTCTGCAAAGTGCCTTGAGACAACATGTTGTGAATTGGCACTATAGAGATAAAGTGAGCTGTCCTGTGTTAGTCCACGGAGAATGAAAGCTCCACTGTGTTCCCAGTCAGGACGTCCCGGATGAAGAGCTGCTGGCCGGGATCTTCTCTGAGGCGACCCGGCGCCCTGCGGCCTGTGCTCCTCCTCCATGGGCGCTGTCTGGACAAGTGGATCTACCAGGAGATGCCTCAGCATCCCAACAGCACTCTCCCAGTGTCCACCTGTCCACCAAACTCATGACGGAGGGCAAAACTGAGCAACTCATCTTCCTCATGGGTAACAGTCAGGACTAGGAAATGTCTGCAACTTCCTTCAGCGTTTTTCTGTTTTTAAGATGAAATCTATTAAACTTTGTGGCTTTTCTTCTCATCAGATCTGCAACAAAGGAAATGATGTTTTCATTTTAACCCCTCCCTCCCTCCAGGGTGCTCTCTGGAGGAGACGCAGCACCTGGCAGCTGCTTACCCCAATGTTGTTCCAGTGGCGCCATTTGGTGGCCGGCTGGCCCTGTTGGACCTGACCGCACCCTTCCTGTTCAGAGGAACAAACAGACACTACGGGTAACAGCCCAGCCCCTCTTCTGCTACATAACATAATAAGAGAACCAAAACCCAGACAGTCCCAACAGTTGAGTGTGTTAGGGACAGCATCTCTGACAGCTGTGTGTGTTGCAGGTGTAAGCGGTGCTCTGAGGCTGCAGTGAGGGAGCCGAGTGCTGCAGGAGTGGAGCAGATCGATGAGAAGATGATAGCAGAGAGTGAGACATGCTGCACTTCCTGTAGTTGAAGATGAGAGAGAGAACAGTAACCATGTCAACAGGCATTATAAGCTAAAGAAAAAACAACTGAATGTTTAATAGATTAAAATCTCCAAACAAAACCAGGTTATGGTTATATGTCACTCACTATTAACTTCTTATGGTAATAAATAGTCTGAACTAGTACAGCCCTCAATCTGATCCTGAGGCCCCAGAGCCCCAGCTGCCTTCGGCCAGTCTGACCCCCACCAGCAGGTGAGGCCAGGTGGGTGAAGTGTCTTGCCCAACACACCATGATGGAGTTGAAAGGAGCAGGAATTGAACCTTCAGCCTGATGAACTCCGACCTCCCGAGTCTCCAATCACCTCAATTACATCCTAATTGGACTGTCATCACTTGATTTTTCAAAAGTCTGACAAAATCTCAACTATATTAATAAAAAACAAAAAAGTGAAACATTTTTCACCCCAGACTTTGAAAAAGTTAGCCTGGTAAAAACCAGCCCCATATTCCAGCACTTTGCTTCAACAGGGTCTGGGCTCTCCACTGTTAAATCATTGCTTCCTAGAAGTGTGGACTATGTTGAGCTTTTAACATAGTCTTTTAATGGAAGAAAGACCAGACTGATATGTGAATCAAGATTTGAATTGAACTGAATTGCACAAGAAGGCAACAGCCAATCTAGGAAAAACCCATTCTGACCTGGAAACGTTGGCTGGCTGCTGACAGCATGTTTACAAATTTGCTTGCTTAACGCGACTGATTTGGGGTCACAAGCCTTCTGTCTGTTTGCTTGTGTTCTGCAGCCCTCGGTGTGCAGCCACTGCAGCTGGTCTTGCTGATGAAGTTGCAGTTGCAGGATGCCACAGACACTCTGGACGTCTACTTGTGGAGACATGCTGTGAGTTTCTGACTTTCATGTCCTTGTCAGACAGGCAGGTGAAGTCTGAGCTGGAAAATCTGACTGCAGTATGAGAACAGCTGTGTTCATGCAGGATTTAGAGCCTGTGTGTTTACCGAGGCTGGGTACAGCCTGGACGGGTCGCTGGTCCATCCCATGATATCACCTTCACTAAAGTGGAACTAGAAAATCTCATCTCAGTAATGAACTGGTTTCTGAGTGGATCCTCATTTAGTCATCCAGCCTCTCTGTTGCTAAGGGCCTAACCTGATGAAGTTCTGTGTTTGTTTATAAGAGGATATGTTGTGTGTGTGTGTGTGTGTGTGTGTGTGTGTGTATGTGTGTGTGTGTGGTGTGTGTGTGTGTTTATATTTTCACATTTAGAAAAAGTCTTGCCCTTGCAGAACAGGACAAAATAGTGGTACACATTTAATACAAGAGACTGACTCAGGAAAGGAAAGTCATAAATACAGATTCATTGGACATAGAGTGAAATATTTCAAGCCTTTATTTCTTGTCACTGTGATTATTTTGGCTTTCAGAAAATGAACAGCCCAAATTTTATGAAATGTTGGAATCTCATTAATCAGCTAATTAACTCCACCTGCAAAGGTTTCCTCAGCCTCCAGCTCAGAGGTCTTCAACTTCACCCCTCCAGGTCAGGTGACCTTCGACCTTTAGTAAGGTCCCTGGTCCAACAATTGCACCAAATGACTGGAAACCGGTCAGCTCAAGCTTGGAATCAAAGCAATAGGAACCATTGTTCTGTAACCTGATGAAGGGAGGACTAGAAAATGATGCACAACATTTAAATTCTGAGCTAACATTTCCAGACAGCAGAGAAGCCGTCAGTAGGGATGTTGAATCAGCACAGTGAAGGACATATCTTCTTTTCAACTCCAGCTCCTCACAGCTCAGGAGAGCAGGGCACAAAGATGGATATCATTAATTTATACTTTAAAATTTTTGATGAACATATTCTTGTAGTTCCCCTTTGTGCACCACCCAGATCCGCTTACCAGTTTCAGGACCTGACCAGAACTGTGTTGGCCGGCCCTAATCAGTTTTTGTTTCTGTGTGACTGTTGCCGGTCTCGTATGCTCTGCCTATGTAAGCATGCAGCAGTGTGCATGTGAGCAGATACAAGAGATAGAGAAAAACACAGAATTATTTATTCCTAACAATATGCTGGTGGCTTTTCAGTCATTAGACCAGGAACTTCTTTACACTGTTCTTTATTCTAGTCCTTATCTGATTCTGTTTACTTGGTATTATTTAGTGTTTTTCATTTGAAAACTGGCTGAAAAAATTGACTAAAAAATGATGAAAGATTGTTTGATCTTTGAAACTGTAGTCAGTTACAGAAACGTGGCCCCTTTAGCCAGAGCAGTGGTTTGTTTTGAAAGCAGCAGTTTCCTGTCTGCTCCCTGATTGGCTGACAGAGCTCAGAGTTGCTGCCCTCCTACTGGATGGAGGAACTGACTAAACTGTGTTGCTTCTGTCTTCAGGAGCTTTTCTTCAGTGTGGCAGCAACAGATGTCTCAGCCAATCAGGAAGCTCAAAACAGCATTCATCGGACAATGGAAACACTCTGTCCAGCAGAGGGCAGCATAGGTATGTAATAGGACCAATGAAGTCCATGAAGGCCTGTGGACTGAGAGAAATCAGTGATTCTCTCTGCCTCAGCACCTTCACAGTCCCCTCATGACTCTATCACTCCCTGTCCAGTCCAGGGTTCAGGTGACCTTGATGATGCCTCACATGTATTACAGGTGAGCGGCCATGGCTCGACCTGTGTCTCATGGCGTACCAGACAGAGGGTGAGGACAGGCAGATCCAGACTTGCTACCAGATCTGCAATACTGTGGTCGTCAAACCCTGCTGTAACAGTCCAGACAATACACAATGAAGCACAATGGACCAGCCTGGACTGGACCGGACCTGAAGCACAGCACCTCACATTCAAACACATCAAGTGTTCTGTCTTCTGGGCTGCTTGGTGGGAAATCTGTTCCTTGCACTGATGGGATGCTTTCTGTTTGTTTCCATCCCAAAGTTTTCTCCACCATTCACCACAGTGATTTAATGACTTTCTAAATAAAAGCATAATCAGTAAGCTGGAATCAGATATTTTATTGGTGGTCATAATGTTATGCCTCATCAGTGTGGCTATAGGTTAAAACTGAGCAGGGGTCATGTTGGAGGAGAGCTGACCTGTATGGAGTCTTCACTTTGTTCTCTCTGAGGACAAAACAAGTTTCTGGCCTCATTGCACATCACCCTGAACACATCCTGTCCACTGTGCAGCATGGTGGTGGCAGCATCATGCGGGAATGCGTTTCTTCAGCAGGAAGCAGGTCAGAGATGATGGGAGGATGAATGGAGCTAAATCCAGAACAATCCTGGAAGGAAACCAGTTAGAGACTGGAGCAGATTGAACAGGTGAGATGTAATGGGATGTTTTTGGATCAAACTATTTGCAAAAAGGACAGAACTTACAGAAGTTTATCTTTCTGAATAGCACCAGTTATAAAGTATTAAAAACCTGCAGGAAAGTATTTGTATTTCAGGTATAAAATAATGGATGACATTAAGAATATGCTTCAATCTAGTATAATTCTCTCTAAAGTGACATATTGACATGGTTATTCATATTGCACAGAAACTGATTCTGATTCTATTGAGGAACAACCTTGTCACAGCTCTTGTCCTTTCCGTAATCAGGGTTATTACTGCCACTGTTTTCTGCAAGGTAAATAGAATTAATATGGGAAGTTTGACGGATCTTTGCTCCTCCCAAAGTCCCCCCCCCCCTCTCTCTCTCTCTCTCTCTCCTTCCCTTGCCGGGCCTTTTTCTCTCCGCCTCAGAGCTTCGTGAGGTGGAACTTTTCAAACTTCGTGGCTCTTCAGTCATACGAGCGGTGACCTTGGTGTCAGCACATCTGCTCCCCGCACAGACCCGAGCCGGCCCGGGAGTCGGGAGTGGACCCTGGTAGCGCTGCTCATACTCCCAGAAGCTCAAGACATCTTTGACCTGACGGCCCAGTCTGGAGATGGACCGAGCATCGTGGCGCTCTGTGGCCGCCTCTGTTTAAACCGAACCATCATGCTGCCTCAGCGGCTCCTCTGCTTGCTGCTGTGTAGCGACATCGGTGCCGCTCCGCTCCGCCGGAGTCCCGGTCCTCGTAATGACGCTACCACCCCTGAGAGGAATGCACTGAGCAGGTCGTGCCCCCCACAAACAGCCAGCCGCGTAGCCGAGTTTCCCCCGCTGGGCCCGAAACCAGCCAAGCTACAGGGAGCGCTGCGCCAACGCTCTGTGCGTAAAAGTTCTGCACTAAATAGACATTTACGCACAGAGGAGAGCAGGCGAAAAGCTCAGTGTGCTGTGGAAGAAGGGCTGAAAAAAAACGGGCATGGGCTTAAATGCGGAATCAGAACAGATGAGAAGGATCCGAGGTTCAATCAGAACCGGAGGAAGCGAAGCGAGCCGCTGTTGGAGGCGTCGGTCGCTCTGCCGGTCGCTATGGCGCAGGAGCGTGACCCCCGGTTCCCCTTGATATTCAACAGCAGCGACTATGAGGAGGAGGATTATTCCCTGCCGGACACTCCTGACACCTCGCCAGGGAACCCGCGGACCAGACCCAAGCAGATGAAGAACCCATTTTATCCCCTCACTGCCGCGTCCTACGGAGCCTGGGCGGTGCTGCTGGTGGCCGCCGTCATCTTCAGCGTAGGCATCATTGGGAACGTGGCGCTCATGTGCATTGTGTGTCACAACTACTACATGAGGAGCATCTCCAACTCCCTGCTGGCAAACCTTGCGCTCTGGGACTTCATAGTTGTCTTCTTCTGCCTGCCGCTCGTGGTTTTCCATGAGCTCACCAAGAACTGGCTGCTGGGAGCGTTTTCCTGCAGGATCGTCCCCTACCTGGAGGTGAGAGGTTGGTGGAAGGGCTTTCTAGAGAGTATCATGCTCAATGTTAAATCAACAAAGGCCAGGTGTGCTGTGTAGGATTACTAGTGTGTCAGCAGATTGTCCTCCTGAGCTGTGGATCTCTGCAGCTCCTCTAGAGTCTCCATGCTCTCCTGTCAGTCTGGTTGAATGTCCATGTCCTGGTAGGTCTCCAGCTGGTCCATCCTGTCTCCATGTCCATATGAAGGTTTGATCAGAACATGGCATGTTGTTGTAGAACCTAACTCTGCTTTAAACAGAACCACCAGGTTCTGCCTGACCTCCTGCCGGGTTCCCTGGTCTCCAAGGTTGATACTTGATCTTTAAAGAACCTCTGAGGCCAGAACCAGACCAGCTGCATTTAGACTGAGGTTCAACTGCACACAGATGGACTTTTTTTCAGTAACACTTTATTTGAAGGGGTGTGACTAAAACTGACATAACACCTGTTATAAACATCAATAAGTCTTCATGAATATTTATGACTGTTGTCATAAAGTGTTATTCGGTAAATAATGACACTTTTAATACAAAGTTGACATTATTCAAAATGTCTTTGTTATGACGACTTGACATTAACCAAGAAATTGTGATCTGTTATGAATTTGTTATAAAAGTATTACTTTAGCTTTAATAACATAAAGCTACATAATTTTCAAACTATGTAGCTTTACACAATTTAAAGCTACATAACAAAGTTGAAAGAAGCAGCTTTCAGCTTTGTTGATCTCATTTAACAAAGCTCAGGCTGCCACTTCTGTGCCTCCTACCAGAACTGAAATTGGCCAGGATAAAAACAAAATCCATAAGCCTGCACAGAAAACGGTAGCAGAGGAGAAAACCATGAGATTCAAACACGTCCTTAATGAAAGCAAAGCCAGTTTTTCACCAGAGACAAAGTTGGTAAGAGTGGTGTCACCCCCAGCAAAAAGTGTTGCTCAAACCGTCACAGAAAGCAAAAGGCAGGTGTCCAATGAGAAAGAGAAAGGTTAAGCTCAATACTTTTATAACATAAATTTGTTATAAAAGTATTACTGATTAAACTTTAGCTTTAATAACAGAAAGCTACATAATTTTTAAAGTTTAATCGGTAATACTTTTATAACAAATTTATGTCAGATCATGATTTCTTGGTTAATGACAAGTTGTCATAATGAAGACATTTTGAATAATGTCAACTTTGTATTAAAAGTGTCATAATTAACCGAATGACGCTTTATGACAACAGTCATAAATATTCATGAAGACTTACTGATGTTTATGACAGTGTCATGTCAGTCTTATTCACACCCCTTCAAATAAAGTGTTACCTGTTTTTCTACTGTGGTGAATCCTAAAGACAAGTCTTGCTGGATTTTATTTGGTGGAATCAGAATAAAGGGCTATGGATATAAAGACTATGATTTTCTGATATTTATCTGTTAAGAAGGTGAAAATAATGCATCATCTTTCCTCCACTTAATAATTCGGACCCATGTTGTTCCCAATGAAATGCTGACATTTGAGGTTACAATGTGACAATTGGAAAAGTAGGAGGAATGTGAAAACCTTTTTAAAGCTCTCCATATCACACCCAACTGATTTATTTCACTCTGGTTCAGGGGTAGAAAGCCAATAGTTTTTGATTTGATGCTATTAATCCACCATAATTTTCAAATTAGAGATGAGCTGATTTCCTTAATTTTGGGAGATTAGTAATCGGCCGATACTTAGATGTGAAGCCGATCTCATCCATCGATGTTATCTAACCTCAGCAAAGGTCTAAAAATCAGCTACTGTCTCTGTTGCTCTGAACCCCTCAGTGTTGTTACTGAGGAGTTCTGGTGAAGCCCAGTGCTGGATGGTGAATGTCAGTCTGTTTCTGTTCTACTTGTATGACTTGCATAGGTTGTAACATTTTGATCATTTTCGGCATTAACACCTGTTTTATACTTAACCAAATCTCATTATTTCTCAAGGTTCTTATCCCTCAGTGTAAGAACCCATCTTACACCCTCTTGCAGTTGAAACTAAAAGGGTGTATGGTTTTAGGACCGGGTCCTGAAACTGGTAAACAGGCCTGGGTGGTGCATAGAGATAAAAATGATTGAATTACAACAACTGGGGGCTTGTCTGAGTCGGTTTTTGGGTTCCTGAGACCAGGACTCCCTTCTCAGTTAATTAATGTGGTGACCAAAAATGGAGCTTTTTGGTGTGTGCACAACTTAAATGGTAGGCAGAACGTTTTTTTGTTTGTTTGTTTTTTCTGGCGGTTTTCAAAATGTCTGACTGTAAAGCTCAATTGTTGTTTCTCGCCTGTCACCTGTTTCTGGCCTTCAAATTTTTGACAATATCAGGGGAACATTCACTTAGTTTTTATTGTGCAAAACCCATGGTTAGATTAATTAAGTTGTTTTGGGTCTTGGGGTCTGTTAAAACTCCAGACAGAAACTGATCAATTCACAAAAAATTGACCTCTCCCGTTTAACGGGATGCTTAGACATTTCTAGTATGTCTAAGCATCCTAGAAATAGTGTGTGGTTTTTGGGTCTAATATAACATAGCATTGCGCATGGGAAATCGAGTTTTTGACAAGATAAAGGATCAATGAGAACTCATGATGGTTGTTTAGGCCTTTGGGCTGGGGGTCGGTTGAAACTCCAGAAAGGGCCAATATCACGCTATGCAAAAAATAGCCCCTCCTGTTTTCTCAAATTGAGGAGCAGGTCATCCCTGGAGAACTTTAGAGTAGTATGTAGTTTTGGGTCTAACAGAAAAATCAAAATTATTGTGCACAGATGATTTTTAATTATGTCCTTATTTTTTATTATACAATACTATTTTTCT
>NW_015115002.1:83932-92757 GCF_001443285.1 Poecilia latipinna
GGTCTCGATACACTCTGGTCTTGGTCTTGTCTTGGTCTCGGGTTAGGTGGTCTTGAACACAACACTGTCATGAACCATACTGAATGTGAGGCATTGAGACCTGATTGGACCCACGGACACTTGGTGGATTGATCAGGTCTCAGTGGAATGAATTTGGTTCTGGTGTTTTAATGGGCTGAAACCTGTTAACTGGGCCGGCCAGAACGGTGTGTTGGGAAAATGAGGAATTCACAAGAACGGTCTGGTGAAAAATATACTAAGCATGTTAAATCTTAGCATACTTGAGCATACTCGAAGCCAGACTAATTACCAGTATACTTGAAGTGTGTTATTTTGGAACAACTAATTTTGTACCTAGTGTATTTTAATAGTAATTCAATTGTAGAAAATCACAGTGTACTAAGTGTACTATCACATGCTTTTTTTTTTCTTTTTTTTTGGAACTATTATACTTTGTATACATTAAGTATACAGATTTTTATGTAATATAAACATGCTTGATTAGTATTTCTTAAGTGTACTATTTTTGTGATCAATTTCCATTTAAAATTTATTTAGAATTCTTGATGTATATCAAGAATATTAGTAGTGGGATTACAGTATGCTACAGTTACACTTTTGGTTTACCATAATTGCTAATGAAGTACACTTTTTAGTTACTTATTGTCTTATTATTCTGCTTTGCCACTTTGCACATTACATGTTTCATACACGCATCAGTACTGCAAACACATCAGGTTACCAGAACACAGAAGGATCCATTACAACACACTTTCCAGGTGAAAGTAATTACATTGTGTAGTCAATATATTCACATTTTTCAAGAGTACATTGCCAATATACTATCACAGAACTGTTCAAATTGTCAATATATTAAGAGTTTACAGACAACATGCTTATGAAAATCAGCACAATGAAACAATAGGTACACTTTAGAGGACATGTGAAAAATGTTTCACCAAGGGCAGGTGCTGCAAGGTTGGAGTCCTTGTCCTGTTAGGCGACGGGGCCTGGATAATACCCGTGTTAAACGGACGGCGGAGTCCGGCGACAACAGGCGGTTAAATTCTGTAACAAAAGTGTGTTTTGTTTTTTTTCCCCAAAATCTCTCTCACTGTTTATTCAATGTCACATGCTGTTTTTATTTTGTTTTTTAATTATGTAAAGCAAATTGAAATGCCTTGCTGCTGAAATGTGCTGTACAAATAAAATTTGATTGACAGTATTGTTTTGATACAATGTCACAGTATTCCAGTATTACTGCAGACAAACTGACATTTCTCCTTCCTAAGAACAGTGAGGATCAACGACAGAACATTCACATTCACTGCACTTTACAGAAACCTACAAAAGAGAGCAATAGATTAATTAAACAGAGAAAGCATTTGTATTTTAAAGAGTACAGAAAAATGGCAAATAAAAAAATAATACTTACAATTTCAAGACGATGTGGACTCGCCATGTATGTGACATCATCAGAACTGATGATGATTGGGACCCGATGCCTGGGGGGTAAAAACATTTCTGGATGTTCTCTTTACCTGTTTATGTTAGAAGTAAAAAAAAATAGTCAGCAATGTCATAGAATCAGCTGATGTTGGTATTAACTATGAAGCTGTTTTAAGCTTAAGTATTGAGCATACTTAAGGAGACAAATGACCTTAAAAGCTTTCCATCCATGATCTGAACACACTGATCCTTGCAGGATGGTGAGGAGGGCTGGTGCTGCCCATCTCTAGCAGTCATCAGATGAGAGGCAGGGTTCACCCTGGACAGGTCACCAGTCCATCACAGGGCCCTGAAAGTCAACAACAAATAAAATGTATGAAAGAGAAATGTTAGATTAACAAGGAGAAAAATTCTGCCCAGTTATCTTTAAATCAAATCATGTTTATTAAGCACTTGGTGCTGGTAACACAGCAGCTTTTGTTGTTGAAAATGTAGCTAGCTCCTCATTGAAAAAACAAAAACAAACTTGCATCATGAAGACAATGTGAAGGTTCATCCTCAGAGCTGCTTGTTGATCTGGTGGAGCCAGAGCTTCTTCTGAGACAGAAAAGTCTTTAAGTTTTCTAACACCTGATCTCTCTGGCTTCATCTTTCATCTTCATTTACTTAGACTGCAAATATATGTTGAAGATTAAAACATTGATGAACAAGTTATTGTCATGAATTGTGTTTTAGTGAAGTGAGGGAGAACACAGGGAGGACCCAGGATGAAGATGATGAGTGATGATTTAATGACAGATGTACAGCTCAACAGTCCGGACGAGTAGGCAGCACAGGGAGCTATGGCTAAAGCTAACACTGGAAGCTACTGAATTAAATGACTGAAAGAGCTGAAGCTGCCACAGGACTTCACAGTTCTACTGTGGACAACTAACTAACTAACTAGACAGAGACAGCACACATCTGACGAGTCACAAACGACAAAGACAACAGGTGGGCTTAAATACACAGGGAGGGTAATCAGGGAACAAGACACAGCTGGGAACAATCACAGAAAATCTCAAACTATACAGAAAAACACGGATCACAACAGTTATAACAACCTCACAATATCAAAGTCTCTGTCTTATGGAGCTTAATTAAAACCAGGTTAAATTTATGAATAAATATATAAGTCGGAACAAACAGAGCCTCCATGCATTTATAACACAAAGCTGAATGATTGCTATAGTAATAATAATCATAAAAGTGACAATCAAACTGACAAAATAACTATTTCAGAAACCAACGTAAGTTTGTTTATGTCTTTACTGCAATGTTTATAGTTAAAGATAATTAGCATTTTGAAGCAAACTTACCACAAATTCCACTATAAGGGTTGTTAATATTTGTTATTTTTTGTCAATTTTAACAAAATAGTAAAAGATTATTAAGCACCTAAAAATACATACTTCATTAGCCTAAAATAAACACTGATATGTAATTTAAAACACTGAAATTTCATATTTATTTCATATTTAATGGTTTACTTTTAAAGTAAGCTTTAATTTAAAAAAAAATCTATTTTGAGCATATATTTTAAAATATATACAAAATATCTTTTAAAGCATATTGTTTCAATACTTGAGCAAATACATATTTTGTTCACTTAAAGTATACTTTTATTTAATATATTTCTTAAGTGTATATTATGGTACAATCCCAGGTCAATCTTGAAAGTGAGATCTAGATCTCAACGGGGTTTATCTGTTGAGATCTAGTAGAAATAAAGGAAATAAAAATTTTAAGTGTGTTTAAAGTAAAAATTCCTAAATTGGTACAAACATGCTGTTAGTATACTTCATATATATTTATTATCGTACACTTAATACTTAGTATACTTGAAATGTACTTATGCAAATGTAAGTATGTTTGAAATATACTAACATATTTTTTTTCCCACTAGGGTCTCCTAGCAACCAACAACGCTGCTTAGTAATGAAAAAAAAAGAAAAAAGATAATGAACTTAAATCCAACTAAAATGATGAGACAGCAAACTGAACACCTTTAAAAGCTGGTGCCAACATACATGGGGTGAGGAAACATACAAGATACAAAGATGAACATAGCATCAACAGTGTGTGTGTAAGCAGATAAGAGCTAGAGGAAAACACAGAATCCATAACACGTTCTTGTAATTGGACGATGATTCACCAAAGTGAGGAATTCCCATCATTTAAAAGGAGGCTCACACACTAACCCAAGAGGAAGGCAGGAGTGGCTGAGTGTGTTATCAGACATGTCGGGTCTTGACAGACCAACACATGTTGGCCTCAGCTCAACGATTCTCTCTCTGTCAGGTTGGAGTAAAAGTCTGTGCCGATTCTAATATTGGTGTGCTCCATTTCTTTGCTCATGCTCTTTCACTTTTCATAAAGAATTTATGAAAGAAATCTGTTTTTATGAATCCTGTAAGGGTTAATTTTTATAGTTATTAAAACCATTTTTAGGTCATTCTCCTGCTCACCCTTTCAGGCAGGCTTTGCTTGATGAAGGTTTCTTTGACAGCTGCAGCCAGATATGCAGAGGTCCTGCACATAAAGATCCCAGGAGCAGAAGGTGGATCCAGTTTCACATCTAAATCTAAATGAAAGGAGGTCTTGTTTATCTGATTAAGGTCACTTCACACTGTGAAAAACCTTGTGCATGTGTTACAGTCTGCTCCCCCATCAGACTGGGGAGTGGGATTAGTGAGAATGCCTAATCCCACTGTCTTCATCACTGTAAACAGTGACGAGCTCCTCTAAATAGGCTCTGTTTATAATTTAGCTTCATCACAACAGTTTCTTCTTGGCATAAACGTCTCAATCCTTCATCACTAAAATGAATGAAATCAGACTGGTTAAAAATGTACAAACTGATGGAGTCGATAACTTGCAGCCCTTAGTGCTGCTGGATCTTCATCACAAGTAACAGGGTCGAAACTGAGGGCAGGCCTAAAACACACACACACACACACGCGCGCACTCGCATACAGTAACACAGAGAATCTTAAAGTTCAACCCAAAAGCTAACCATCTAACTGAACTTGAGTTTGAGCTTCATATGACCAATTAATGCCATGACTCCATGCTGGAAGGCATGATGCCTCCCAGCTCTGGGGAGACTCTTACAGGCTCCTCCTACATCTCACCAGGTTGTTCACCTGTGCGTTGTGTTACTCCTGCTCCCAGCAAACACTTCATCTTCACTTGGCGGATTTTCAGGCCATGCAGTTCTTGCAGACTTTACCACATGAACACTGCTCATAGTCAGTAGTCCTTTTCCTGGGTCTGCTACTGTTATGTCCATCAATCTGGGAGCTCGTCCTTTCAATTGAGTTCATCATAAGTTTTATTTGGGTGTCTTCCTATTGGTGGACACAGAATGGCCAACAGAGACTGGAGCTGTCTGTCAGCTGTCACTGACTCTCCAGTAATCACCACCTTATTTGTGGTTTCCTTACTGTCACTGATGTCTCACAGAGTTCATGTGCGAATACATCCACTGATGCATCTGGACACATCATCAGTGATGGAGCAAGCTCCTGTTCAAACTGGCTGTTTGGCTCTAGATCGTATCCAGCCTGCTGTGGTTTCTGTTTAGACCTGAGGGGCTGATATGCTACATATACATCCTAATTAAAAATAGGAAGATTTAGACTTGTCTTTTTGATTGTGTAAAATAATTAAATTCTAAATCACTTTATGTCACTGAAGAAATAAATGTTTTAAGGTGCCTCTCTGTTCTCAGAAACTTGACTTAAAAATATCTAAATGACCAAAGTATTCCACTCATAAACCTGGTGCATAATGTGAGGATGCTTTAGTGAAATCAAACACTGGATTGCATATAAGCAGTCTACAGATTAATAGAGATGACATTGTCCTTTGGCATTCTAAATGATTTCACAAAAAATATAGTAAGTTTTTCTTTGTGTTGATCCTGATTCATCTGTCCTCACAGTCAGCAGCAAAAGTAAAGAAAGACAAATATTTCTTTTGTAAATACAAGTGAAATTCTGTGTGTGTAAACGCCTGTCAGGTGCTAGCTTGCCATGTCTAAGATGTTTTGTAGCAGGTGCAAAGGTTCATCAGATCAGGGTAAGGGTCGTGATGTTCATGGATTGGTGTTTATATCACTTAACATTCTGCTTTTGTTCTTCTGCCAGGTGGCGTCTCTCGGGGTCACCACCTTCACACTGTGTGCTCTGTGCATCGACCGTTTTCGTGCAGCCACCAATGTGAAGATGTACTATGAGATGATTGAGAACTGGGCATCCACCACAGCCAAGCTGGCAGTCATTTGGGTTGGAGCATTGCTGCTGGCTTTACCTGAGCTGCTCATCCGACAGCTGGTGACAGAGGACCGTGACCCCCCCGATGTGTCGCCCTGTGAACGTTGTGCGGTTCAGATCTCCACTGAGCTCCCAGACACGCTGTACGTCCTGGGGCTGACCTATGACAGCGCACGCCTCTGGTGGTACTTTGGCTGCTACTTCTGCCTGCCCACACTGTTCACCATCTGCAGTTCGCTGGTCACTGCCAGAAAGATCCGCCATGCTGAGCGAGTTTGTGTACGAGGGAGCAAGAAGCAAATCCAGCTGGAGAGCCAGATGAACTGTGCCGTGGTGGCCTTGGCCATCCTTTACGGTTTCTGCATCATCCCTGAGAACATCTGCAACATCATCACAATGTACATGGCAACTAGCATTCCCAGGGAGACCCTGGACATCCTGCATCTGGTCAGTCAGCTCTTGCTGTTCTGCAAGTCTGCAGTGACCCCTGTCCTGCTGTTCTTTCTGTGCCAACCGTTCACCAGAGCCTTTCTGGACTGCTGCTGCTGCTGCTGCGAGGAGTGCAGCCCACCCCACAACAGAGAAGTTGAAAATGAATGTCCCACAGCTGAGCTGGAGCTCTCACCATTTAGCACCATCCACAGAGAGCCCTCCACCTCCGCTGCTTACTCTGCTTTGGGGACACACTGCTGAGATCAGCGCTACTGCATGACTGATCGGCTCCAAGCTGTTTCATTCTGAGACCCCAACTTGATGCCAGCTGACAGACTCATAACGAAAGTGTCTGTCTATCCAGTGTTTGCTGAAATTGATTTCAGCCCAAATCCATGAAACCTTTTTTTAATAGTAGAAGGTTTCTGTTATTTTTCTCAAGGTATTGCCATCCTCATAGCATCATACTTTTTACATGTAGAGTAGCCCTCTAGAAGCAACACATTTCAGAATCTGGAATCACCGATATGGAAGAGCAGCCTGCCTGCAGCCTGTTTTGATCTCTTTGGAGAGAAAATATGAAAGAGGCAGTATTGTGTAAAATCAAACTTTTTGAGCTTTACCTCATGTTATAATGTTTTTCCCTATCAAAAACATACCTGGAGTGTTGCTGTGATTCTTTCATGCCTGTTTGAGTAATCCTTTAATCTCCATGGCAACTGCCTTCAAGACGCAGCTCCTCTCTGAAGCTGCAGTCTCCAGCTGAGCTTCCCTCTCATCATTTTCTTAAAAGAATCCAGTCAGTATGAGTTAATTTAGTTTTTTGTTTTTTTTACAGATTTTGTTTGTATTCCTTATCACGTTTTACCAGTCATAACCTCTATATTTATCAAGGCACAAAAGACTCAATATCACTGTAAATAAAAGAGGTGTAAAATGATTCATTTATGTTAGCATAATAGCTGTTTGCTGATGTTTTGAATGAGCATTTGAATGATTTGAGTACTTCCATTTTACTTTTACAGTGGAATATTGGAAGTTTTTTTCTTTTTTGGCATTTTAAACTTTAGTTTGGATATAAGTAGTACTTCTTTTTCACCAGTGTTTTAGAAAGGAATAAAGTAATAAACAGCAACACCACTAAAAGAAAAAAAAAGTTTTTTTCTGTTTTTGCATCTTTGCCACACTGATTTTTCAGATTATCATGTGAATTTTAGTATCACAGATAACCCGACGATGAGTTTTGTGATGATGAGTTTAGTTACTACAGAAAAAATATATTCAAACAAAGTTGACCTCATACAAAAATAAAATTTATCTTGTTTTTAAATCATGGATTAACTGGGATTAACCTTAATCACTTAGACTAAACCTGGCAACATAAAATAGGCCAGAAGCTCTAAATAGGCAGCACATCATGCCCTAATCTAAAGTAGTTCAAGAACAGATGTGACATGATGGAAGGAAACTGAGGGTGGTGCAAACTCAGACCTCTTTCAATAGAACATCATGGAGAAAGAGGAGGATGACTCCACCTACTTGGGTGTCCAAGTCATTTCTAGTCGAGCACTAAGGGCCTCTCTAAGCTGGAGATACAGAGTATGAGATGGGACTGGTCGATCCCTAAGCAGTAGAACCATCAGCGGTTTACCACTGTCACCCAAACCACAGGTCTGCCTAAGCCCACTCAGCCACCTCAGTTCCAGCTAAAAATAGATCTCAAGCATTTATTCATAAGTATTCACTTTTAATGCAGAATTGTGCGAGTAAAAATGGCAAATTTTAAGAGCATCTCTTATCCTCCCCGGCTTCACGGTGATGCTGTTCTTCTTTTTATGGTGCCTTTCAAAAAAACTGAAAGTGTGCAATTTTGCCACCATCTGGTCTGGAGTGTGAACTGAAGCTAATGCCATTTACAAATAAATAGATCTTACATCATACATCTGAAAATGGACAGGGAAAAGACAGCTTCTGTGGTTTAGTCTTTTAACGTTACCCAAAGGGACGAAGGATGCTAACGTGTTGCTAGCTGGTGGTAAGTTTGCTTCAAAATGCTAATTATCTTTGTTTAATTATAAACAATGCAGTACATATATAAACAAACTTATGTTGGTTTCAAGAATAGTTATTTTATCAATGTTATTGTGATTTTATGATTATTATTATAAAATCATTCAACTTCATCTTATAATGTATAATGCCTTCATGTATGGAGGTTCTGGGTGTTGTGACTTAGTGTAGTTTTCTTCATAAACTTAACCTTGTTTTAATTAAGTTCAGTATGCCAAAGTACTGAGCCCCTAAGGGGACATGGATAAAAAATAAATAAATCCCAACTTATTTTCTCAAGATCCTGTGCTCAAGAAAATAGCGCAGGATCTGCTATTGAAAGCAATCGCAGATGGATTTCAATGGCTTTCTGCAATAGAACTTACAGAAAGCCATTGAAATCCAATGCCTCCATGTAATGCATGGAAAGCATCTATTGTTCTTTTGTCAATCTAATTGGGGCCTGCCATAAGCAATGCATAGGGAGAGCAGCGTCTGACCTGCAAAGCAGGTCAGTCACTGCCTCCATGCATTGCAAGGCAGGCACCTATTGTTCTACACCCAATAGAAGGTCTCTTT
>NW_015115003.1:0-9912 GCF_001443285.1 Poecilia latipinna
TTAATTTATTAAAAGTTATTGGGGCCTCAGTCAGTGGTTTTTGTCACTACGGAGAAAAATGTAGATGCATTTATCTACATTTTTATATAAACCGCATAAAATGCGACTAAATAGCCGATGTTAATATGATTGTAATTTCACGGATAAAAATAGTACATGAACGATTTTGTTGTTGTTGTTGTCGGTCAAGATAACGGATAACAAAAAAGTAGCCCGCCCTGACACCAACTCACACACATCTTCATTCACAGTCTTGCTTGTAGATTGATTTTTCTTTTCTTGGATGTTTTGATGTTAGCTTGTCGATGTCTCAGTTTTATTCGCTGGTAAAATCAATAAGCAGCTTGAGGTGACTCTGCTGCTCTCTAGTGGCGAGAAGCCGTAATGTTGGCTGGTAATCGGAATGCATTATGGGAGATGTAGTTTGTAGTCAATTCGTTTTCAAAACCTATTTTAAATCAATCATGGGCCTATAAAACGCTGGGTGGGCCACATAAAATGACGTGGCGGGCCACATGTGACCCGCGGGCCTTGAGTTTGACACGTGCATTAGAGTATGTAGACTGTAATGCAGTGGTTCCCAAACTTTTTCTCCTGGGCCCCCCCAGTGGTTTCCAAACTATTTCTGCCCCCCCCCCTATGGCTTACAAATAGCCGTCTGGTTGAACGATGTGTGTGCGCGAAGGAGGGAGGGGGAGGCGGGTGGATTCTTAGAAACTCCCTGTTATACTCAGCCCCGGCTCCAGACGAACAAGGGGTGGTGGGAGGGAATCAACTTTTTGGGGGGCAAAATAAATTGTAGCTGAACATAGACAGCTTTACTCATCAGTCGGTTAGTTTGGGGGAAAAACTGTGAAAAGTTCTTTACGTTTTGCTGGTTTGCTGCCATGATTCTAACACACCTGTAGCTCCGCACAGCAGCAGCAGGTCTCCTTCACTGCCCACAGGTGTAAACCCAGCGCGAGTGAAGTAGCTCTCATGTTGCATTTGAAGGCGGCTCGGAAAAACGGATTAAATAGTTTTAACTGCTGATAAAAATAACAGAGGACACAGATATGGGAAATGCGGAAGCCCCTACTGTATCAAATTGACAGAGGAATAACAGAGAGTTGGCCATTCTAAGGTAAAAACCCAGCGCAGCCCCACAATTTGGGAACCTCTGCTCTAATGCATCCTCCAGGACCCTGCTGAGGGTGTGGAGCTGGTCCAGTGTTCCACATTCAGGACAAAAACCTCACTGCTCTTCCTGAATCCGAGGCCAGACTATCTGATGGTTCCTCCTCTCCAGGACCCCTGAATAGATCTTAGCATGGAGCCTGTGATCTCTCTAGTTTGAACACACTCTGCAATCCCCTTTTTTATAGGGGACTATGGGGAAATTTTACTGCCATAAGTCAAGAACACACATTTTCAGTCTGAAAACAGGACTTCATGTCTTTGTACTCAAAACTTTTGCTCTCTTGGCTCAGTAGGTGCTATCATATGGGTTCTACTATAATCAGTAGTAGCCATACAGACACCCTGAAGGAAACCAATGCACACAATATAACCCTTTCATTCTATTGGCTGAGAGGTTGCCATGTGGTGGTACTCTTTGTTTCTCAAGAGAGCAGAAAACAAATTTGCAAGTGAGCAGAGAACTTTGAGCAGAAATTTGATCCGAGTGGAGAGAAGAGGAGAAAGATTTGAGAAGGCACAGTGAATATTTGAAAGAGAGCAGAAATTTTGAGTACAAGCATTACAAGTTTTTAGAATAAAGACATGAAGTCCTGCTTTCATATGTGCTCTCAACTTATGGCAGTAAAATCCCCCCATAGGTACCACCACACCATTCTCCCAATCAAGGGGAACTTATCCCAATGTCCACATAAACCAACACAGCCCAACAACATTCAGAGCCTAAAGAAACTCTGGGCAAATCCCATCCACTCCTGAGGCCTTGCCCCTCAGGAACTCTTTAAGCACCTCAGTGACCTCGTCCCCAGAGATTGGAGAGCCCGACCCAGAGTTCCCAGGCTCCCCTTCCTCAATGGAAGGCATGTTGGTGGGATTGAGGAGGTCTTCAAAGACCCACTGACTCATTACGTCCCCAGTCGAGATCAGCAGCACACCATCCCCATTATAAACGGTGTTGGTGGTGTCATCAGCACTCTGTGTCATACATCTGATTTAATTGTTTGCTGAAACAGGTCTGTGACCATGAGATGGGGTGTGTCAGTGAGATTACATGTCCAGATATTGTATGCAAATAAAAGAACACAAAAAATTAGAAAAATGGACTAAAAGATGAACAAAATTCAGATATTCTTGAGACCATGTAAGTTTATTTGGAAGCTATGTTTTAGTTGAGAAAGGCAGAAAAGAAAATGAAAATGTATTTCATTGTTTAGATTTTCTGACGTATTCTTCCTTTTTTATTTTGTCAAACATAGTGCACACCTAAAAGATTTAGGTGTGCACTATGCACTATTTTTCTTTTTTTTTATATTACAAATACAATGAAAGCAAAGATTTTTGTATTTACAAAAAGACAAAGTAAACTTATGTAGAAGATCTAATCAATTGGTAAAACTAAATTATTTTATATTTTTGCTTGCTAAACTGCCACCATTTACATTATAAAACAAAACAAAAAACATTGCCAGCTCCTTGGCTGAAATTTCTGGTAGACCTAATATAAATGTCTCACTGAATTCCTCTGCTGGACTTCGAAACCAAAAGTGTCCAAAGGCAGCATTGGTGGCTGAACTGCTGCAGGTCAGTAGCATCATAAACTTTTTGGCACAGCAGCATTTGGCAAACGTTCAATGGGTCCAGAGCACATACTCAACTCTGCTGCTCAACCAACACATCAACGCTTCTTACAGATGTGGCACCATTCTGCTTTGCATTGCCAAAAAGCATTGTTACAACAAAAAATTAACCAACCAGATTTTCCTTACCTTTTCTGCTAAGTTATTTAGATTACATCAGTAATCAATAACCTAGATGCTGCAGTGGGAAAGAGAATGTAGCTGTTAAGACCAGAAGAAAAAAAGTCAGCTTGGCTAAATAAATAAATAAATAATAAAAAGGTAAATTAAAAGAAAACTGCTATTTTGCAGACTCGTGGATGAACAGGAGAAGCTAAATTTGGCTGTGACCTGCCCAGAGCTGCAGCTTGTCATCGATCTACGTGCTTTGTTGTTTGAAATTTTTAATTTGGGTGCTCTTTAGACGGCCAGTGAAAGGGCATTGTTGGCAAGAGACGAACTCCCCTTCTGCCGCTGCCATTCAGCACTCGGCCTTTTTTTCTCTTCTTCCTTCAAGGGAAAAGGTGCCATGAATATTTTTTCAGGGGGCTGGGGATCGAGGCAAACAAGACATGAAATGGCGGATTAATTGAATCTCGTGTTTGAGCCTTTGGTCCTTGCTTTTAGACCGGTGCTTTAAATGAATACAAGGCTGCTCTAATTGTGCAGAGACACAGAAGAAGTATCCTTCAGATTCCTTTGCTTTTCCTGTGTGGATGGGAATTTGATTTAGCAGCAAAAGGCATCTTATTAGCTGCTTAACTCTGCAGTGTTACACTGTTGGGAAGGTTTTTAACGGCACTCCTAATTTTATGTTACAATGCTTCTGTGGACGGCATCTGTCTTATTTTAGAAAAAACTCATTGTTTTTGTCGTTTCCATGTCTCCCCGTCCATAAATATGATGCCACCCTGATAACCACAGCAACAGTACCACTCCAAAATTGATGTTCTGATTGATGACACGTTCAAAGAAATGATCTTCTCCCTCACATCAAAGGTACTTTCATCCTTGATTCTGTTGTATTTTTCATACACATTTCTAAAGAATTTTGCTGTACATTACTTTTCTCTTCTTGCATGAACAAAAAATATTTATCTTTGACATTTGTTTATTTAGAATTTACGTAGTTAGTATTGTACTGCTTGTGATATTGTGTTAGTAGTGAGTTTCTATGATTCATAGGGGGGACAATTTTTCTTGTTTGACTTTTTTACAATTAATACAGTAAAGAATTTAATCTTTTCTAGGTAAAATTCCAAAGCAGTGGACTTGAGAAATGTGTATTTAATAAAAATGATACTGAATCATGTTAAAATTATAATATAACTGCATAAAACAAATCTTATTTGTTGTGTTTTGTGTCTGCAGTGTACTGCTGTTTTAGAAAGCGTCCTCTCCAAGCTGTCCAGATACGATGAAGGAACATTCTTCTCCTCCATCCTCTCTTTCACAGTGAGAACCACAAACATGCAGCCTCTTTGTTTTAGATGGCCACATGGGCAGCATTTTATTTGTTGGAAACCAGATCTTCACAGCTAGGCTTCAGTGTGATGACTCTTCTCCTTCCCTTCTTCCCCCTAAAAGGTGAAAGCAGCAGCCAAATATGTGGAGGTCCCTGTGAGTTTGCTGCTCTGTTTTATAACTCACCCTGTCTGTCATCTCATTGTGCTTCTATCTGCACACTTTGAGTTAGAATGTTTGGTGGGAACTGAGCGGCTGATTTTCTCTTTGAGTCAGGGTGTTCAACACTTTGTGAATCTGATTCTACCGAAATGTTGTCTTTGATATTGTCTGAATGTAGACTAGCTATCTTCTAGACATTTTCAGCAGACTGGTTGCTGTTTCATCTATTTTTATCTCAACTCAGCCACTTGTCCTTGACTCAAGCTGGACTGGCTCTACACTCCATGAGTGTCGTGTTTCAACATACCAACTGAAGTGCCAATAAAGTTTTCACCCCTCTGAATGTTTTACACTTTTTATATTATTTTTCAAATCAATCATTATCAACTTAAGATTTTATTTTTCTTTTCTTATAACAAAAATTTCAAAGTGAAAACTGATTTCTACAAAAATAATGACAAAAACATGAAGGATAAAGTAATATTTCAATTTATTTTATTCTTCTCTTATAAAATGTCTGTCTGAAAAAGCACTATATAAATTGTATGTATGTATTATTATTAATAATAATACATCATATGTAATAATACATACTATGTATTATTACACACATTATACAATAACTGAGTGCATAAATATTCACCCCCTCCAGTCAGTAGATGCACCTTCAGCCCTTTTTAAGTCCTGCCACAAAAGTTCTGTTGGGTCAGTGTTTGGGTTTTCTCTGGGCCATTCCAGAACCTCTACCTTTTGTCTTCAAACATCTCTGTGTAGCTTTAGCTGGTTGCTCGGCTTGTTGTCTCGCTGGAAAATAGATTTTCCACCTTTTCTACCTTTATAAGTCTTCTAGGGCCTGCTCCTGAGAAGTATCCCCGCAGCATGATGCTGCCACCACCAGGCTCCGTAGTAGGGATGGTGTGTTTGGCCGTTAAAAAGCTCCAGCAAAAACTTTCTTTCACCTGACCATGGAGTCTCCCACATGCCTTCTCTCAAACTTTAGTCTAGCCTTGATATCCAGGGAATGTTTTATGTCCATTATTTAAAAGTTTATACTTTTAAATAATCTTTCTTAAGCTTTGCTTGGAATGTTCTTTAGTTCTCATGTTGTCAATGTAGCCAGGAATACTGATAAACCAGTGCATGTCTTTATAATACAATTAGTGTAGTGATGGTTGCAACAGTGGCAGGAGTTCAGGAAATGTCTTTTTTTTTTCTTAATTGACAAAATTTTCTAATAATCAGTTTTCAGTTTGATGTTAAAGTGAGAGGTTTGTGTCATTTTTTGGCCAAAAAGTAGAATTTTCTTAATAATGATTGATTTGTAAAGGAAATAAAAGGGTAAAATATCCAAAGGGGTGAATACTTTTCGTAGACACTGTACAGTTGTGTTTCCAGAAACAGGCTCATCATTACTCTTAGACATTTACCCCAGAAAAGGTTTGGACAGGAAAGTAACACTTCTTTACTTCCCACAAAGCTTAAGTTGGATTTTACAAATAATTTGAATGATTATCTTTTATCTTTTTCCAGAAGTATAATTCATTTTTATTACCTGGCGCTCTTTTGTTTTATATTTTATAATAATATTTAAACACGAAATCTGTGAGCTTGGACTAACTGAAGCTTGGTCTTAATGTACCTTTGAAGTCTGAACTTGGATCTGGAAGTGATGGCAGCTGTAATAACACCAGAAACCCAGCAGGATTTATTAACTTATTTGAGTAGTTCTGTGTGTGCAGGAGTTCTTAAGAAACACAAAGTAAGATGCATGTATTGCTGCGGCCGTCAAATCTGTGATGTGCAAGGCAGCCATGTTAGGTTTAGTCGGTTTGCAAGTGAAGAACTTTTGAGTTTCCAAGTCAAAATCTGAACCTCAGCTCAATTTACTATGATTATTTTGAAATTCAATTCCAGCTTGGAAATAGAAATGTAATTCATCTTAATTACTTAGATACTGTTGGACTATACTATAATCAAAGCCTACAATCAAATAAAATGTATGAAAGCCTTTGCTACGTAGCAAGTTTAAAAGCCTTTAAAATTGCTACACGCAATTTTAAGGGTTAGGGTTACTAGCACCTATTTAGTTGGTGCTAATAAATATTTAAGGTTTGAAAACACAGTTAATGTTGCAGAGTTCATAATTTTGAAGTTGAATTCTGCCAGAACTATAATAGAACTTTGATAGTAGTAGTGGAGTAAATAGCATTATTGAATAAAACAGAATACAATCAGTATGCTTACTATACAAGTTAAACATGTTAGGTTGCACTCTGTTTCATGTTTTATAAAATAAAATCCAAATTTTATTTACAAGATAGAAGCAAACAATAAAACTAGATGGAAACATAAATAATTTGATATTTTCTAGCTGCTACATGGTCATAATTAAAGTAACACTCCATTGATGTTGGTTAGTATATTTAAAGCCATAGTGTCTGAATATCAAATGTGGGAAAATAGAGCATCAAGAGACAAAACCTGAGCTGAAGAGTGGCAGCACAACCTGCCACCCCCAGCCTGCTCCTGCCCCCTGCCCCTCCTAATGCTCTCTGGTTCCCATCCAGACTTCCTTCCCAACCGTCTCCTCCCATGAAATTATAGTGTAACACCTACCTTGGCCTGTTGGTCTTTTGTATGGAGGAAACCTGAAGCAGGTAAGCCTCTTTGGGAATAAAGAACAAGAGGTGAAGTCTCTGAGACCCCTCACTGTGCTGCACCACCTCCTTTGTCACGAAAGAACAAGCTGTCTGCATTTTACTTTTCACTACATTATAATACATTCCTTCCTATTATTTTCTTAAAAATGAAATCCTCATATTTTTTCTGATCTCATTAGCATTAAACAGCAGCGTATTTTGCTGCTCTGATGCAGTTTAACTTTGATGGCACATTCTTGATTGGTAATGAAGACAGAAAAAAACTCTGGACATGAGAAGCAGCATATTTACAACATAAAAACACAACCCATGTGGAAGAGGTAGAGTAATAGCATTACTGAATAAAACAGAATAGAATCGTATTTTATTCTAGAATTGCACCGCTCAGGGTGACAGCACGGTAAAAATAGATTTTTTTTTGGACAACTATCCCATCTTGTTTTATATACTGCATAGTTGAACTGATTTTTGGCAATATTCTTCATATTTTGCTATTTTGTTGTGATGCATAACCATAGCAACAAGGTGGTTTACAACAGGAAGCAGCTGATTAACACAGGAAACACTGAATTATTACCACAACTGGAACCTGAAATCCCAAAGGAGTTGAAGGCAGGCAGAAGAGGAACAAAGATGAGAAAAGAAGGAAGCTTAAACCACCTCCACCATTTGAATTAATATGAGTTACAACAACCTGGCAACATGGCTTCAATTCAATTCAAAGTTCAAATTCAAGAATACTTTATTAATCCCAAAGGGAAATTAACTCATTAATTTAGATACTTCAAAGAGTAATTAAACATAGTGATGGCTGTTGGCAGGAAAGATCTTCTGCAACGGTCTGTACTGCACTGAATCTGAAGAAGCCTCTGACTGAAGATGTTCAGTATTGTGATGAGATACTGAGCATCTCATCACAGAGTTTCTTTGTATGTCAAATGTTGATGAGTGCCAGGTGTCCATGGATGCTGGTGTTTAGTTTCACTTTGCAAACTAAAACCTAAAACCTTCAGTTTTAGGTTGCATCTTTCTTCATGTACTTACAGTGAATATTACTTCAGGGATGTCCATAATTTTCTTGGTCCTATGAAGAATTCTTCTTTGCATAGTAATCTCCAGAGGTTCCACAATCGTCCCCAGAACAGAACCAGCCTTCTTTATCAGGCTGTTGAGGATTTTTAGGTCTCTGGGTCTGATGCTGTAAGCAAACAAGCACATATCAGGACCCCCTGCAGTCTACTTATTGTCGTGGAATCAGCGTTGATGATGCCATCATGCACCTGCTTCAACAAACCCACTGTCGTCTGGACAAAGTAGGCAGCACTGTGAGGATCATGTTCTTTTATTGTTCCAGTCCTGGAAAAATAATTATAGTGAATTGCCGATGTTTTCTGAATTTCAAAATATACCAGGCAACCACAGAATACAAAAAGCAGAAATCCTGCTATGAATCATCCAATATGTACACATCTTCAACATCCACCGACCGACGATCTTCCATTTCCCCCAGGAATCCATTGTGTATCCAGCTGCATATGTCCCATCAGGGCAAGAGGGCGCTCCTATGCTCCGTCTTCTCATCAAAAAAATTTGATCCATTGCGTTGAGAGACCAGCTGACCAGATACATTATTTGCAATAAAGAAGATATGCAAAGAGAGGCTCCACTTTATTAACAAGTCAGCAAAGGACAAAGGACAGAGAGCAAAAACAGGGTAGATATGGGAGGGAGAGCAGGAAGATATCATGTTATAATATTATTCATTCATCAAAGACATACCTGGAGTGCTGCTGTGATTTCTTCGTGCATGTTCCTTTAAATCTCCCGCAGCAACCATTTGGACTGATTAAACCAACTGCTGCCTTTTTGTCCTTCTCGGAGCTGCAGTCTTGAGTCAAGTTTACGCCTCACAAAGCACCCTTCTCCGCTCCTCCCTCACTCAGTTCCTCCAGACGAGCAGCAGCAGCAATTAGCAAACACCTGTGCATCTGCTGAGCTCGTCATAGGAACTACTTCTCAGTCCTGTTCTCAGAATGTTTGTAAATGGCATAATGGAGGAGCACTGTAGTGATGAAGGTGCAGTGTCAGAACAACCAAGAGCTTCTTAAAGAAAGGGAGGCCACTTCTTTAAGTTATATATGTGCAGGAGTTTTACCACTGCTGAAGGTAACATAGTACTTGACACAATCACAATAGTTTCAGTTTTAGTTTGCATCTTTCTTCATGTACTTACAGTGAATATTACTTCAGTATATTTTAGAACAAGAAAAACTATTTTTAATTCCAGTAACCTGTGAACATGAACACAACATCCTCCTGGCAGAAATGAAATAAGGTTGAGCATGTGGCATTATTCTATTACCAGGTATTTTCACTGCTCTCCTCTTCTAAAAACTACTCATTATTCAAAGGTCTCTTCCTCCTCCTGTCACTTCACTGCTTTATCTCTCCATGTCTTTACTGAACAGGAATGTTTGTGCATGGAGTTTCTTTGTATGTCAAATGTTGATGAGTGCCGGATGTCCTTTATCCGGATGCTGGTGTTTAGCTTCACTTGAAGAAGAATAAGTGAAGCTACACACAATGAGTCTACGTGTAGCCTGGCTGATACAGAGAGCGAGAAACAGGTGGTTTTGAGTTGTACTTCAACAGGATTTCCCTTTGCTGTGCAGCATAGCACTAAATTAATAATATCTATATTTCCAAGTTTCATTGAGTTAACAGAATTATTCTACCGTGGCAGCGCGGCCATGGATGGAAATTCCATACGGAAATTTCCGTATGTAAACAATAACATGCAAGGGGTCTTATGATTTTGATTAAGTCAGTGCCTC
>NW_015115003.1:16237-18778 GCF_001443285.1 Poecilia latipinna
GGTGATCGGTATCGGTGTATCGGCCATCATGGGTGATCGGTATCGGTATCGGCAGGAAAAAACCTGATCGGCACATCTCTAATATATATATATAGTTAATTTGACATCCCAAGTTGACACTAACTGCCAAACAACTAGTAGCTCAGTGTTCCAATATCCGCAAACGACAACTGCTGTCACATCTTGAGATTGACGAGGTACAACACAAATGCTATGGCAAGGAGCAGGAGCCAGGACTCCAGGTTAGAGGGGAGATAAATACAACTCCCTGTCCAGAGACTGGGTATGTAGCCACAGTAATGAACGAACCATCAAAGCCGGACGAGGCAGAAACTGACCTGAGAGATAGAATTGTGGCCTGAATGAACACCAGGCAACCCTGACACCAAAGAACAATCCCTACCAACACCATAACAAAAACCAATGAGCTGATGTACAACTCAGCATCAGTGATCCTTGAGATGCTTGGCTATAAGAGCAACCATGAGATCCAATACCCACCATGGAAAAGACGGTTAGAGGCTAGAATCAAGGTAACAAGGAGGGAAGTGAGCCAACTGTCAGAGCTCCAAAGAGGTGCGATGAAAAGACCAGTACCCATAAAGTACAGCCAGATGCCCATACCTGAAGCACTCGAAACTGCCAAACAAAGACTCCAAGCCTTGGCCAGCCGCCTAAAGAGATACACAAGAGAGAATGAAGCCAGGAGGATTAACCGGCTCTTCTCCACCCAACCAGCTAAAGTGTACTCTCAATGGCAGGGTAATAACAACAGAGCAGATCCACTAAGGGTGGAGGTTGAACAATACTGGAAAGGCATATGGGAAAGGGAGGCGTCCCACAACATCAATGCACAGTGGCTAATCTCTCTACGAGAGGACCACAGCAACCTCCCTGAGCAAGCCCCAGTAACCATCACTGTGGCAGACGTCCAAGAAAGAGTCTCAAGTATGAAAAACTGGACAGCACCAGGACCTGACATGATCCATGCCTACAGAAGGGCATCGGCATAAATAGCAGAGGAGCCAAACACCAACTCCTTGTAGACCACACAGTTGCCCGAGACTGCAAAACCCAAACACACCAACCTGTGCACGGCTTGGATTGATTACAAGAAAGTCTATGACTCAATGGGTGCATTCACACTGCAGCTTAAAGTGACCCAATTCCGATTTTTTTTTTTTTTTTACGTAATGCGACCTGTATCCGATCTTTTCATGACGGTCTGAAAAGCACAGGTCGGATTATTTTCGAATGTGACCCATATCCGATACGTATCCGATTCAAATGCGACCTAACGTTCAGGTCGCCTTCATCCGAACTGAATGTCACTGATTCTCAACAAATCTCACTATTCTGTGTCCTGATACGCGCAAGCAGGAAGAAAAACAACAACCATGACAGACTATAATGAGAATATGCTGCTCCAGCCGGACAACAACTTCAAATAAGTCAGCTAACCTCCACCGTTAGCCTCCATGTTAACTTCCGCAAACATTGAGCTCTTCTTCTTTCTATAGCGGTTGGCAGAACACTGAGAACACTGACGCTATATTGCCCTCTACTGCGCATGCGGGACACTCTCAGGTCGTTTGCCCGTTCACACTGCAGAACGCATACAGGTTGCATTTACTGGCATTTACTGTGAACGGCCCGGCAAAACAATCGGAATTGGGTCACTTCAGGCTGCAGGGTGAACACACCCAATGCCACACACTTGGATCATTGAATGCTTAGAGATGTACAACATCAATAGGACTCTAAGAGCCTTCATTGCAAACTCGATGGGGCTGTGGAAAACCACCCTTGAAGCCAACTGCAAACCACTTGCACAAGTGTCCATCAAATGTGGCATATACCAAGGAGATGCTCTGTCCCCACTGCTGTTCTGCATAGGCCTGAACCCCCTCAGCCAAATCATCAACAAGACTGGCTACGGATACCGACTTAAGAATGGGGCCACAATCAGTCACCTCCTCTACATGGATGACATCAAGCTGTATGCCAAGAGCGAGCGAGACATCGACTCACTGATCCACACCACCAGGATCTACAGCACTGACATTGGGATGTCATTCGGACTAGAGAAGTGTGGCCGGATGGTTACAAAGAGAGGGAAGGTCGTCCACACAGAAGGGGTCTCACTCCCAGAAGGAACAATAGCAGACATTGAGGACAGTTACAAGTACCTGGGAATACCACAAGCAAATGGCAACCTCGATGAGGTCACAAGGAAAGGAGCCACAGCCAAATACCTCCAACAAATAAGGCAAGTCCTGAGAAGCCAGCTCAATGGCAAGAACAAGATCCGTGCAATAAACAGCTATGCCTTACCAGTAATCAGATACCCTGCCGGAATAATTAGCTGGCCCATGGAAGAGATGAAGGCCACGGATGTTAAGACTCGGAAGCTACTAACCATGCATGGAGGGTTCCACCCCAAATCCAGCCCCCTGAGACCGTACACAAGCCATAAGGAAGGAGGCAGAGGACTAGCAAGTGTGAGAGCCACTGTCCAGGATGAAACATCCAAGATCCATA
>NW_015115003.1:22345-32832 GCF_001443285.1 Poecilia latipinna
AGGACAAGGTGCTGGAGGAACCATCATGGGAGGACCCCTACATGGGATGTACCACCGACAAATAACTGAAGTGGCTGATATCAGGAAATCCTACCTCATCCTGGTGTAGGTTGTGCAAGGAGGCCTCTGAGACAATCCAGCACATAACAGCAGGGTGCAAGATGCTGGCAGGGAAAGCGTACATGGAACGACATAACCAAGTGGCGGGCATAGTGTACAGGAACATCTGTGCAGAATATGGACTGGAAGCCCCGAGATCGAAGTGGGGAACANCCCCAAAGGTGGTGGAGAATGACTGAGCTAAGATCCTGTGGGACTTCCAGATCCAGACAGACAAGATGGTAATGGCGAACCAACCGGACATTGTGGTGGTGGATAAAGAACAGAGGAAAGTCGTTGTGGTGGATGTAGCAATACCAAGTGACCACAACATCAGGAAAAAGGAGCATGAGAAACTGGAGAAATACCAGGGCCTCAGAGAGGAACTGGAAAAGAAGACCACAGTGGTGCCTGTGGTCATCGGGGCCCTCGGGGCAGTCACCCCCAAACTGGAGCAGTGGCTACAACAGATCCCAGGAACAACATCAGACATCTCAGTCCAGAAATGTGCAGTTCTAGGCACAGCCAAGATACTGGAGGAACCCTCAAGCTCCCAGGCCTCTGGTAGAGAGAGAGAGAGAGAGAGAGAGAGAGAGAGAGAGAGAGAGAGACCACCCGCAGAGTGTGAGAAGGGAATTATTAAATAGGGTGGATAGGCTCAATGTTTTGGGCACTTATTTAGTGAAACTTTATGTCTTGTCATTTTTATGATTATGACTTATATATAATGAAAACTCAAAATTTAGTGTGTCAAATAATTTTAAAAATTGCTTGAGTGCAATAAAAAAGATTGTTTTAAACTGGAATGTTAGCTTCTGAAAATTATGTAGATTTCTGGATCCTCCTGCATGAATTACTGCATCAATGCGCCGCAGCACAGAGGAGATCAGCCTGTGACACTAGGTGTAATGGAAGCCCAGATTGCATAAACGACGCCCTTCAGGTCATCTGCTTTGTTGGGTCAGGTGTGTCTCATCCTTCACCTAGCAAAACTCCAGATATTCTGTAGGGGGCTCAGGGCACTCAGGCACAGGAGTGAATGTTGCAAGTCAAAGACTCAATGCTCTGCTGGGTTTTACTTTGAATAATTAATTGAGCATAATTCATTATTTGATAACTAGAATCAATTGTAATGTGTGTGGTTGATATAAAATGTGTTTTTAAAGTTCCTTGAGATGACATTTGTCAAGAAATGGTACATAAATAAACTGAATTGAATTGAATTGGCACCTTTGGCTGTGTAGGTGTTGCAACCTCCTAAACAACAAAGATGTTATCTGACACAGAGATTAGCAAAATAAAAATGAATAATAACAACAGAACAGTGCGTCAGGGTATGTAAGTTTTATTTTAAAAAAATGCTTTTGACATATTTGCTAAAACTGTCACAATGTTGTGATGGTATAATATGAGATATACAATCTGTGAAAAAATTGATCTCCTCTGCCTTCTCCCAGTGCTATCTACAGAAATATACAACCGTCAGAAACAACCAATCAGAGTGCTGTCAGTCACTCTTGTGTACAGCTCACACCCTCACTACAATGGAGCCTGTCAGGACTGTTAAGACTAATTAGCATGCCCACCGATGACGATGGATAAAAAATTTTCCTGGAACATTAAGTTATTTTTCTGCAACTAGCACTGTGAGCAGTGAGTACATGAGATTGAGAGACAGCGCGAAGACCCTCCTCCTGGCTCTGATTGGTTTATTGGTCAGGAGCGGTGCATTTTGTTCAGGGAAGAGATCAATCTTTTCACAGATTATCTGTCTAATAAACTATTGTGACATGGTGACAGTTTTAACAAATATGTAAAAGCTTATTTACAACACTTTTCTGAAGTTACAAGCCACAACTTTGTCAATAAAAATAGGTACTTATTTAACAATTATGCCAATCCAGCAAATTACACAACAAAAAATAAGGTAAACTTTATGCTCCACAGTCTCCAAGTCCAAAACAACAAACAAAAAACTCCCTTCTAACTAAAAAACTAAAACACAGCTCCATCTACAATAAAACAACAAAAAAACGTACAGTGCCTGATCTTCATATCAAACCACAAGACATGAGAAAAATAGAGTGGAACAGAAATGGCAGATAATTCCTACTGACTCCCACTGTAAACTGACACACTTGCCTCTTACATGTTCAAAAAGAAATCATAGCAAGCTGCTCAAGTCTATAAGCAGTTCCAGACAAGATCACTGCAGCTCAAGGCCCAGGGAAGAGGGGACTGGCTCTTTGAGAGGACTGAAGAACTGCAGCACATCTCACCTGTCACAGTCAGGCAAACCTGCTACAAAGAATTAGAACAAACTCTCACATGAGGGGAGCTGATGAAGGTCAGGGACTTTAACAGTAGGCAGGTGCCAAGTTCTGCTGCAAAGTGAAATCAGCATTTCAATAAAGCTTGTCAAAAATAGCAAGCACAAAAAGCTCTAAAATTTCCTTCTGGATGACTGTTTTGACTGTGGACTTTAGAAGACACAGTGGACTGACACCAGCACAGTGTACCGCAGTGTGTGTGTGCGGGAGGGATGGGGTGTGGGGGTGAAGTATCTTGGGGGTCTAATTGTTTACATGTTTGCTATGTGTCTCAATGGGGTAATGAGCAGTAAAGGAGCTACAGTGAGGTCAAGTGTGTTACACTACAGCAGTGTTTGTCTGCCTTCAGTTGACAGATCATTAGCTGGTAACTGGAAGTGATCGGGATGAAATACCAAACATTTACTCTTTACTTTCACCTTATGTTAAAGTTCAGTCCTGCATTTTGACTAAAAATGTATATTTTTTGGGCATATGCCCAAAAAACCCACAATTTCATCGCTGAATGACTACTGCCCTGTTGCACTCAGTCCTATAATGATTAAATGTTTCGAGGGGCTGGTGAAGGATCACATCATCTCAAAACTTCCCTCCTCATTTCATCTGCTCCAGTTTGCCTACCGCTCCAACAGCTGTTTCCTCAACACTGCACTTGAGCCTGAAACACTTAGAGGAGAAGAATACTCGTGTGAATGCTGTCACTAGCTCTCCTTGGGTTCAACACTCCCCTGTGTAACTGGCTGCTGGATTTTCTCACACAGACCTCAATCTGAGCCCACTGCTCTTCACCCTGATGACCCTTTAGTGTCAAGCCAGGTTCAGTACGAACCACGTCATTAAGTATGTGGACGATACGACAGTGGTGGGTCTCATCAGGGACAACAATGTTCTAGCCTACAGAGAGGAGGTGAAACATCTGGTGGACTGGTGTGATGCAAACCATCTAATCCTGAATGCCAACAAAAGAAATTGTTGACTTCAGGAAAAATCAGCCAAATCACACACCCCTCCTCATCAATGATGCTGCAGTGGAACAGGTCAGGAACATTAAATTGCTGGGGATACAGATCACTGACACTTTGACCTGGTCCCTCCAAACCTCTGATCTGGTAAAGAAAGCTCAGCAACATCTTACACTCTTTATTTTGGATAAGAGCAAACCTCCCTCCTTCCATCCTCACCACTTTCTACAAAGGGACAATAGAGAACAAACTGACCTGCAGCATCTCTGTCTGGTTTGGAGAATGTAACACCTCTGACTGGCAACATGTGGAGAGAGTGGTGAGGACAGCTGAGAGAATCAGGAATGAGCTTCCTTCCATCCTTGACAGCTCCCAGTCGCTGCCTGTCCGAGGCTCGGCCAATCAAAGACCCTTCAACCCTCACTATGGTTTGTTCTCTCTGCTGCCTTCTGGGAAAAGGTTCAGCAGCTTCAAATGCAGAACAACCAGATTCCACAACAGCTTCATCAATCATGCCATTAGACTACTAAACTCCAATTAATTTAATATTTTATTATATTTATATTATAAATATATTGCATATCTTTATAATATAATAAATTTATTATGTATTTATATAACCTGCTGTGTTGGCAGGTTTCTCTGTTTTCATTGCTGCATTTTGTTATTGGAGTCTTGTGATAAAATTTCTTTCAATATGTATATTTTTAAATGCACAATTGAATAAGATTAAATATGTATGTCTAAAAATAAGAGAACATTAAAAAGCTATATTTCTTGACTGTCTCAATATGCTGCTAAACAGCACTTTTTGCATAAATTGGATGAGACCCCCATGATGTCACATTGTAGTTCACCCACCATTTGAACACATCGTTTTAACATTAAACCATCTGCATTGACAGAGACATTGTGATGACCATATGACTGGAAGATTCTGTTGGTGGCCATGTTTAGGTCTAAAGACCAACACATGGCCTCACCATGTGCTGTGTAAAGCTGTGTTGGCAGGTTTCTCTGTTTTCATTGCTGCATGTTTAACAAACTTCTCTCTAATTTCTAAGCTTACTGGCTCACATTGAGTGTGCAAGTCATTATAGATTAATGTAATAGCCCAGCTGCATCAAATATTTCCAATATTACACAAGTTGTTGCTGTGAATTTCTGATAAGACTTCTAATTTCTTTGTGCTCTCTAGAAACCAGGAATGGATCTGGCGGACACCTACATTATCTTTGTTCGGCAGAACCAGGACATCGTTCGAGATCATATCAACGACGAGGTCTGCATTGAGAAGGTCTTTGATGTGAGTTCTTAGCATTACAGAAAAATAATCGAATGTATTCTGATTATGTTTTGTTTTAAAACAAAATGATTTTGAACCATTCTTTTTGTCTTACATCTTGCTGTTCTGATATTGCTTACAATATTCCTTTTGGATTTAATTAATGAACAGAAACAACTAAGGTCTGGCAGCAACAACTGCAACCAAGTGTTTGTGACAATGTGCAGTGAGTCTTTTCCAAGCATCTTTACAGATTTTTTCTAATTCAGCCACATTGGAGGGTTTCCAGTATGAATGACCCATTCAAGGTCATGCCACAGCATCTCAGCAAGATTAAGGTCTGGACTTTGACTAGGCCACTTCAAAGTCTGTGTGTTGTTTTCCTTTAGCCAATCAGAGATGGATTTGCTGTTGTGTTCTGGATCACTGTCCTGCTGCAAAACCTAAGTTGGTTTCAGGTTGAGGTCACCAACAGATGGGTGGACGTTCTCCATCAGGATGTTTTGGTCAACAGCAGAAGTCATGGTTCCATTTAGCTTCCAGGTCCTGAAGCAGCAAAACAGCCCCAGACAATCACACTGCCACCATCATGTTTTCCTGGTGGTATGATGATTTTTTCTGAAATCATCATACCAACTTTTACTTTTACACCAGATGTAACAGAATACACACTGTCTAAAGAGTTCAACTTCTCTCTCATCAGTCCACACAATGCTTTCCTAAAGTGTTTGGGATCATCAAGATGAGTTCTGAAAAAACAAAGTACAGTCTTAATGTTCTTTTTGCTCAGCTGTGGTTTTCACCTTGGAACTCTGCTATGCATGTCCTTTTTGCTCCATGTCTCTTTTTTATGGTGCCCTCAGGCATGACCTTACTTGAGGGAAGTGAGGCCTACAGTTCTTGGATGACATTATGCTGTCTTTCTTGGTGTGATGTTGGTCAGTTGTCCACTCCTGGGAATCTCCACCATTGTTCCATGTTTCCACCATGTGTGGATAACGGCTCTCACTGTGGCTCACTGGAGTCCCTGAGCTAGAAAATGGCTTTGTAATCCTTTCTGGACTGATAGGTCTCAGTTACTTTCTCTCATTTGTTCCTGAATTTCTTTGAAGGTCAGCATAATATCTAGCTTTTGAGGATCTTTTGGTGTCCTTCAGTTCGTCAGGCAGGTCCAGAGTAAGTGATGTCTTGACTGAGAACAGGAGTGCCAGTAATCAGGCTGCAGACAGTGAACTCAGATGTGATAGATTACAATTACGTTTTAAGACTTCATTATGTGTTTACTTTTGTTGTCTTTTACTAATAATTAAATTGGTGTGACATTGTGAAAAACATAGGAAGTCAGGAAAAGTGAAAACTGTTTCACTCCACTGTAATTCTCAACCAGCCGCTTGAGAGCAAAGACTAAGTTCCCAACAGTTCATCAGGAGGAAAATGAAGCCAGCTCTGATGTTTCAGTTCACCTGCTGAGCTACAGCTGTCCCACCATGAGGACTCTGGATACCTAATACATCTAGCAAAGATCTGTTGTCTATGGACTGTGCCGTGTAAACTCTGTTCAATCAGCTTACTTCATCACAGTTCCTGCTGGTGGAAGAGATCATTTCTGCATTAAAGTGGAATGGCTCCAAATGTGACCGTCTCTAACACATGAATCTGCTTTGATCTAGTCCATCCACTGGCTGGATGTTTAGCTGGTTCTCCTGCTGGAAGCTGAACCCCCTCAGGTCTTCTGCCCCAGGATTAATTATCTCCATCCATCCACCATCTCATTAACTTCAACCTGCTTCTCTGTCCCAGCTAGAGGAAATCATTCTCACAGAATGATGCTCTGGTTTGTTTGTAGGCCAAAGTATTTCATTTTGATCTGTTTTGAGTAGAGCACCTTTTTACACTTTTTCTCTATCTTGTACTCAGCAAACTGCAACAGGATTTCTTCTGTATTTTTCTTGTTCCTCTTCCATTTACCACACTCCCCTTGGCTGCTTCAGGAGAGATTACTGGTCTCTTTGTCCATCCTGTCAGTCCAGGTGGACGTCCATCCAGCTGCACTGAGACTGAGAATCATTTAATTGTTGAAATATATTGACTAAAAATGTGAAGTGTTTTGGTAATTGGTTGCTCTGAACTTTATTTAGTGGAGTGATGTGAAATGTGACTAGATGTAATTGATTGCCAAGTTAAAACAACTTGTATCATTTTTCTTCCACTCTTCTTTGTTTTGGTTTATCAAAAAAACCAACATCTAAGTTTGTTCTTATTGTGTGACAAAATGTGAGAGTTCAGTGCATCCAAATACATTCTTTTGTAAGGCACTATGTGACTTTGGGCAACATATTCAACAAAGAAACCCGACCTGTCAGGATTCAGGAGCAAATCAAGCCTCAACCTCTACATTCATACACATGGTTTATATCCACTCACTACCAGATCCTGTTGTTTCTTATAACTGGCAGTGTGATTTGATAATATTTAGTTATTCTTGACATAATTCTCTAAAGCAACTGACAGTCAGGTGTTTTTACTGTTTGATTCTCCACTCTCAGAGCAGCAGGAGGTCTCTGTGATACTGAAAACAGTGTCTGCTTCTATTGACCTGTTTATCACTTAGGAACACTGAGAGCATTTGGCTCGCTCTGCTGGAGCCAAAAACCCTTTTACACCTCATCCTATCCATCCGTCTCCCATCTCTCTCTCCCATGCTGGCTGTTGTATTCACCGGCTGCTTCCACCTGCAAGATTCAGATTTGTAAGAATATTCTAGCAGGCAGTTTCCTAACACGCCTCAGCTCCCCGTTGGAGTGAATGCAGTGATTTAGGCATGGCAGTTCAGGACTTGGTACACATTAGCAGCACGAAGCAGAGCGATGGATTTCTGCCACCCGTTGGCTCCTCTGAGGGTTCAGAGTGAGCCTCAAGCTGCACTGTGCTGATGTATGTGTGTGTGTGTGTGTGTGTGTGTGTGTGTGTGTGTGTGTGTGTGTGTGTGCATTTGAGGGAAGGGGATAGAGGAGAATGAGTCTAATGGAGCTCAGAAGCGCCCAGTCATGCACTGAGGAGGAGGTGACAGCAGGGCCTTGAAGTGTCTAAGCTAAGTCCTTCAATATGAATGCAACACACACACACGCGCGCGCACACACACACACACACACACACACGTGCATCTTCTGTGCAACAATAGAAGCAAATGTAACGTTTGACAGCAGCATCAGGCCCCTCAACAGGAGTGTTTTGAGTGTGGAATTGTCCTGTTTATGGGCCTCTCTGCAAGTCAATCAAATTCATTTACTTTACAGCCTCTCCTCTTTCTTCATCGATGAAAGCAGACAAGCCATGGTAGGAGCATGAAAGATGTGTAGAACAAACACACACTGAGCATTAAGGATATTTGTGTGCTTGTGTACGTGAGAGTTGTAGACATCCTCCTCCCTTCCACACACACACCCATGGATCAGTAACAAATTATTATAAGTTATACCTATTAGAAATAAGTCAACCAATAACACAATTCAATGGACTGAGTCATGACTGTGCTGACTTTGGGTGTGGCCCAGGTTATGGTGCCATACTGGCAGGTATGAATATTTCACAAATAGCAGAAGAAAAAGCCTTGAACATTTAAACTGGGGGAGTTTAATTATGAAATATTAAACTCCCCCAGATCACTTCTGGCCTGTTGAGTGGTTCACTGATGCTTTCCGTTCTTTTTTTTTTTTTTCGATAACTGGCTATAATGAGATTTTTCAGCCAATTATTATTTCGTCCTCCTCTGAACTTGTGAACTCGTAATAGTCGTTCCTCTCTGCCATGATTGCTGTGTTTACTAAGCTGAGTCACCGTGATGTTACTTTTTCTGGGGAGCATGGGGTTTGTGAAGCAGATGGGCTACAGCAGCAGAAAACCACCTGATACCACTCATGTACCATACTTTGGGGGACTTAGTACTAAACACCACAGCCTACCTGAGTACTGTTGCAGACCCATCTGTACCCATATTCTGATGGCTACTACTTCCTAACCATGAAAATCAGTATTTGTAATCTTTTGATCACTTTTGTATCCATATTTTTATCGAACCAATACGTATTGGTATGGCAAATTCACACCATGGATGTCCAATTGACAAGTCTGCAGCAATTAGATGATACTATTTAATCAAGCAGCTTTTTAATGGCCATAGTTGGCACAACATGTGCCCAAAGAGAGGCTGGGAAGTGTATGCATGAAGCTATGAAACCTCTGAGAAATGACTTGAGTTGATGTTAAAGCTACTTTGCAGGCTGTGGACCCAGCTCAGTACTGTATTACTGCCAGCAGCACTAGCCAGCTATCTTCTGTTGTAGCCAACTGGCCAGGCGCAAAAATCATCATCAAAATCATCAACATCAGCTCCTCCCTGACAGCTTGGTGGGAGGTTCTAAAAAGGATAGCCTTCACTAATCCCATGCAGATGTACACCCATCTGGAACAACTCTGACATCCTACAACACAATGCTATGATAAACTTCCCAAGTTGAAAGTGTAAAGGACTCAGATACCTGGAACATACACTGTATTGCCAAAAGTATTTGCTTGTGCATCAGGTTGCAGATGGAGACGTGTGATTCGTCAATCCAGAGAACGCCTCCACTGCTCTAGAGTCCAGTGATGGTGTACTTTACACCACTGCATCCCACGCTTTGCATTGAACTTGGTGACGTTTGGCTTTGATAGAGCTGCTCCACCATGGAAACACAGGCTATGTCGAGTGGGGCCTATGGGCAGGGTTAGCTTTTGGGCGGAGAACCTCTCCTGTTTGGGGAGGGGGGGTGCCCTGGTGGAGAGAATATGTCTCTCCACTGGGAAGACACTCTCTCTGCATATGTTCAGGGGCATGTGTTTGATATTTGCGTCTTGTTTGGGGGTGGTCTTTGGGAGAACCCATGTGAACATTCTTTGGGGTGGGAATTTCATGGAATTGTGATTTAAGTTCTTTGAGGGGTTGAGACTGCTTCATCCTAGTCCAGCTCTGGTTTCCTGGCTCATTGACAGTGTAAACATCTTTTCATCTTCTCAGGGCCTCCACCAAATGTGAGGCCTTTTGCCTATCCCCCTGACCAGTGGCTGGTGCCTCTGCCCCCCAGTGTGTCCAAAAAAAGGGGCTAGCTTGGGTGGTTCCCCCAGGACTTTCTTCTATTGGTGTGGGGTGCAGCTTTCCCTGGGACAACCAGGGTGGTTCTCATGGGTTCCCCTGCTCTGCTCTTTGGATGTCAGTTCTCTTTCTTTTTTTTCCTTTTTTAACAGTATGTTTATAAGCCATTCATATTAAGACTAGCAGCCTATCACAAAGATAAAACTTTGCAATTGATGAACTGACATGTAGCTTTTTTGTGTCCCAGTTCACATTGATTCTGCTTTAACATCTGCCACCCATGGTACAAGCAAATTGGCAGTGGTGGAGAAAGTACTCAAAACATGTACTTAAGTAAAGGTACAAATACACAGACAAAAATGTACTCAAGTAAAGGTAAAAGTACCACATTAACATTTTTACTTGAATAAAAGTAAAAATGTACTGGCTTTTAAAAAAATTAACCCTTGTGCGTGCAAGGACTGAGGCAAACGTAGAGGACTGTGGAAAATGATACAAGTTTTACGTGTGTGGGGTCAGTTGGACCTCATTTGTGGACACAAGGATTAAGTATTAAAAGTAAAAGTACTTTCTGAATGCACTAACTAATCACTAATACAATATAATTAAGAGTACCTATCATATTTAATTTTAATACATCAATAATGTGCCATTTTAATGAACAATGCCATACATAAAGT
>NW_015115003.1:37993-39269 GCF_001443285.1 Poecilia latipinna
TGCAAAGGGGAAAAGGCTCAAAGAAGAGACAGGAGGATGGATTTATCCCGGACCGGTAGGTGAGTCAAACATTACAAGCTGCTCTGTGTAACATGTGGCGACCGGCAGCTAATGAGGCAATGAAGCTTCAAACTGCTTCGCACTAGAGACCCAGCAGGCTGTGGATATAAGCAACACTTCGGGTGTCATTGTCTCCATCACTCCCAGATGGGACCGTCTCGTTGCAGAGAAACAAGCTCAGGCTCCGTTAGTTTTTATCGTGAGTTAAAATTTTCACGAAAGTAAAATGTTCGTTTTTGTTGCCCATCTGTATCTTATTTTGAAGGGATATGTAAACGTTACCATAGCGACCAGAGTCAGAAAGCGTTTGGGCAGTGGTCGAGAGGAGATGAGTAGACCGTCTAAACCAGTCTTAAGTCTGGTTTAGACGGCAAGATTTAAGAATTGTTGGCCGATTCTCCAAACCTCTGTGACCACAGAGCTGATAAAAGTACAACAGGTTCGATCGGTTCGTGTCTCCAGCCATAAGGCAGGACATATACACACCACACGAACCGATTCCACTCACGAACATCCCGACTCCAGAAGAAAGTCCAGTATAACCCCCAACATAGCATTCGGGAATTTAGAATGACCAAACACGGATGACGATGGAGAAGCAATAGTGACAGTTTGTGGAGTCATTTTAAGAGATAAAAGAAACAAAAAGAAAAGGCGGTGGATAACAGACGACGGGAGCAGCCGCTCTATTTGCTGCACTATGATTTGGAGGTGACTGTGTTTTTTCATAGTTAACATTTTTAACTGAATAAACATTATAATATATAATAATAATGACCTTTACATATAATAATAAACATTTCCACATATCATCTCCGATATCCACCGGACTCTCAGTTGCGCGATATGTCAGCTGTTTGGGATTCCCCTCTGTTCTTACGTCACCGCGCTTTCTGATTGGCTGCGATAAAAAACGGCAAGACAACCCAAATTGAGTACATTCAGGATTTAGCGGGAACACCAACATGCAGAAGAAGCCTTATCTGACGGTTCTGACTTTTTTTCATGGCAGATGCAACATATGTGTCTCTGTACAGCTAGCTTTGCTAGCATTACGTCTACATAGCTTACTTTTTAAGCTTCCTTTCCAAGTGACGATAAAAGTTGGAGGAAGCGCTGCTGATTTTACATGTCGCCATATCTTATGATTTATGTAGCGGGATTGTATTACGGTAGACAGACATCTTCTGCCGCTCAGAGGAAACCACTGCGCATG
>NW_015115003.1:42312-49267 GCF_001443285.1 Poecilia latipinna
TATATATATATATATATATACACACACAGCAGACTTTGGTCGCAGCGTTGTCCCATATTTGCGACACCTCATTCAACACCTCCACACAATAATTCAGCGCATTGAGTGACAACTTTTTTTCATCGCGGATGCTACATGTGTGTCTCAGTACAGCTAGCTTTGTTGGCATCACGTCCACGGAGCTTACCTTTCTTTAAGCTTTCCTTCCAAGTGACGCTAAAAGTTGGACGAAGTCCCCACCGTCTGTGAAAGCGAAGCGCTGCTGATTTTACATGTCGCCATATCTTATGATTTATGTAGCGGGATTGTATTACGGTAGACAGACATCTTCTGCCGCTCAGAGGAAACCACTGCGCATGTCTGGAGCTCCGCGCGAGTAAAGGTGGAGGCGATGGGTGACAACAGACACTAAGTCAGTTATTGCTCGGATTTTACGGCGCCACCTTAAGACCCTGAACTTCACATTTTAACGGGAAAAAAAGCTCAATGCGACTTGGATGTAAGGAGTAACGTGACAGTTTTGTAGAAATGTAATGACGTAGAAAGTACAGATACTTACTGTAAAATGTAGTGGAGTAAAAGTAGAAAGTACCCATTATTAAATCTACCTAAGTAAAGTACAAGTAACTTAAGCAAATTGGTCCACTGCAAATTGGTCAGTAGCACACAAGTGTAAACTAGACAAGTCAATATGATCAACAACCCAAATCAATATTTCTTTTATTCATGCCAGTTCTTCTTATGGTGACTGTTTTGCTTCCTAACTCAGTTTACAAACTCTGAATTTATTGGTAAGTTTTGCTGCTAGTAAAAAAAAAAAAAAACAACATTCTGAACTCTGAAGGTTCTTTTTAAGATAGCAGGAGTCAGAACTCAGTTTGGAAGGGAAAGAAATCAACTTAGAGAATGCTTTTGAACTTGAACTTTAATTTGTGAATTAGCATGTTTTCTGCTGCTTAGACAGAGAAAACTGCTTCTTAGCTTGAGTATAATTAGGTGGCATCCTGGAGGAGATCAGAGGTTGCTCAGACTGCACATGGAATTAAATATTTATGAAACCCTTGAATGTTCGTGGACATGCTCCGACTTTTGTCAAGTGCATGAAATGAACTTTGGGTTATTTTTTTGTTCTCTTAAATTGGAAGGTAATTACAAAATTTGTCATTATTAGTTTGATAGTAATATCCAGAGGTAGATCTGAATATTACAGGTCATTAATGTGTCACAGTGATTTTTCTCTGCTTTCTGTCTTTCAGCTGGTATCTGAATAAAGCCACCTAATGTGCACATTTAAATGCTTCAAATGAATTATGGGTCTGATTTTCTTCTTTTTCTCCTCTGTCTTTTTGAAGTTCAAAGCGAAGCCCTGAACTCTTCCCTTGACATGCAGTATTCACCAGTTTTCATTAAACTGGCAGTCTTTGAATAAGGGAATGTTTTCCCCTCTTTAACTTTTCCTGCTTAATGCTGCAGATTTGTTGACCTTGTGTTGTAGTGTTGTCTGCAGGACTGAAGGAAGATGTCAGCGAGTAAACGGCTATCAGTCCCTCTAATGGCAAATAGATAAGAGTGTCCTTGATGGACTGAGCAGCTGTAACTACGTTTACACAATGTGGTATAGTTTTTATCTGATATATATATATATATATATATAAAGGAATGGTGTAGCACTGGCTTCATAGACCTGCCTCAGACTGCTTGCTTGTAGTGACCTGACTTCACAAACAGGATTAATCATGTTTTTAGCAGGAATGTGAAGTTTCATATTGAACAAGCTTTTTGATTCTTTCCCCCAGTCCTGTTTTCTTTCAGATAAACAAACTTGTCCTCTTCAGTATGCTTTTTCTGCCTCTTACAGCAATGGTACACAAGCTCCATGAGAACTGTGTGTGTTTGGCTGACTGACAGACTGGACCTGCAGCTCCACATTTACCAGCTGAAAGTACTCATCAGGATTGTGAAGGTAAACAAAGTCTTACAAATTAGAGCAAACTGTGCAGACAATCTCTGCATGGATACTTCTGTCTGCATTTAAACCTTCATTTCTTAACTTTTCCAATAGTCCTGAGCTAGTAATTAATCCAAGAGGCTCCAAGACCAAAATGGGTTTACACCCTCTTAGAAAAAAGGATCTTCAATTACACAGTGGGTCTAGAGTGTTAAAGAAGAACTAGCTCAGCTCAGAGGTTAAAACATGTTTATGTCTGAGCTGAAGTCACACTTCCGACATGAAGTAGTTCTCATTCATTTATGAGGTTTTTTAATAAAATGAAATCATTAAAGATGGTCAGTTATGATTTTTTACATCAGTTCAAATATAGATGACCTCACCCACTTTTCCTCACATAAACTTTATTTAATATGTATATGCAAATTATCTGGAAAGCTGTTGAAAATGAGTGCAGTTTTGACTGAAAGACAACTGCAGGGTGGGCGCTCCTCCTTAATAAATTCCTGATTCTGCTTAAACATAGCAGCTGACAATGTCCTCATTCAAGTAAGTTAAAAACAACATTCATGTTATTTCACTTTTACTCCAATGGTCAGAGAAAAATCAGCAAGCTGGTTCTCATGGTTACGACACGATTGAAGTGAGATGGGTACACCACAGACGATTTTTCCTCTGCCATGCTTTTTCATCATGCCATTGTTCTGGACAATTTGTTGGAGTTAACACATTTCATTTCACATGAAAGGCCAAGTAAAATACAGACTGCAGGCTACTGGCACTTGGCATTACACTGTCTAATCCAGTGTAATGGCAATTTACAGACTAAGAAAATGTGTCATGATTTTTGACATTGCCTGCAAATCTGCACCTCCTGTCCTTGACACTCCTGCAACATTTGGACACACCACTGCTCCACAAAAAACTGAATCAAATGAATTGTTCAAATTTGCAGAACTTGATGAAATTTTATTCAACCGTCTTATTTGGATGTGTTGGAGCAGGGATGCATCCAAATGTTGTAGGATAGTGACACTCCAGGACTGCTGACTCCTGACCTAGAAGCTTCCAACTTCCTAGAGCCTGATATTTTTTAGTTAAATAAAAAAGTAGATGAGTTGTGTTTTTTCTGCTTAGCAAATTCTAAATTATGTAGAAACTGTTAAATTATGACTGAATGTATGACATACAATAGATTTAATGGTGGACATTAACAACAATCATGTAGACTATTTTATTGATGCCGATTCTGCTATATAATGTAGGTTTCAGTACAATCTACTCTTGTCTACCATCCAAGTATTTTAGGTCCATGTAGATAAAGCACAAATTGAGCATATGCTGTTCTGTCCGATGGCTGATCTCAGGAAAGTTCTTCCAATATAATTCCAGTAAACATGTTGAAAATGCAGCACATAATCAAGGACATGTTCTGGTAGTGAGGGCGAAAATACTTCCAAGATCTCTGTTAAGTGATGTTGCCCGGTTTGATCATTTTTCCGTTATCGTTGAAAGCACCATTTCTGTTGACTCACTTAGGCAGAGAGATGTCATTACAAGACATTTTAAACGATAACGCAACTAAAACTTTTAATCAGGTTTACTGTTCCACCTCCCTTTATCCTGTAACCCAGTAGATGAGTTGGTAAATAATTTCAATTCTAAATTCTCAGATAATTTAGATAGTTGCTCCCGTTAAAGCGAAGATCATGTCTGGTGGGACCAGGGCTCTGTGGAGAGCTGCTCCACTAGTGAGATGTGAAAGGAGCCTCTGTCAAAGGGCCGAACATAAATGGTGTAAAATTCAATTCCATCTTCATGATGAAATCTACAAAGAGACACTACAAAGCTATCATTCAACACTTTAAAGGGAAACGTTCTTCTGAAATCATAAGCTAAAACATCAACGATGCTTGAGCTTTATTTACCACAGTTTTCAGGTTAACACACCCTCCTGTGACGGCAGCAGCTGGACTCCACTCTAACAGGACCTGCAGTGAATTTGCCAACTTCTTTACAGAGAAACTTTTACTTCAACATTAAATACAGTAGCAATGTTTTGTGCAAACATAAAACGTGTAGAAAATGATACAATTTCACCAACTCAACCATCAGGTAAGCTCGTCCCCCTGCTGTTTTGATATGCTACTCACAACTTTTCTTAAGAAAGGTTTTCCTGTCTCGTCTGATTCAGATAATAAACTCTTTGCTCTCAGAGTTTCTTCTTGATGAGGGTTCCAACATTTAAACAGCTTCTAAACGATGCGCAACCACTTTGACATCTTCCAGTCCGGGTTCCATGGTTACCACTGCCCTCATCAAAGTGTTTAAAGGCATTCACAGAACCAGCACTCTGGACGAACCACAGTGCTGGTTCTGTTGAACCTCAGTGCAGCTTTTGACACTATTGACCATGACTTATTACTGGACCCACTAGAGAGCTGGGTCAGACTCTCCGGACCAGAACTCAGTTGGTTTGAATCTTACATAAAGAACAGGATTTCTTTGAGTCAATATATAACTTCTCATCAAAGCAGGCAAAAGTCACATGTGGGGTACCTCAAGGTTCAATCCTGGGACACATCCTGCTTGATATCCACCGACTTCCTGTAGCCCAGAGAATAGACTTTTATATACTTGTGCTAGTTTATAAATCACTGAAAGGCTCATCACCAATCTTAATTCTTTTTCTTTGTTTTTTTATTGTGTTTTGTTTTTGTCATGTACTGTCTTACGGAAATGTACAATACTCATAAACTTGACTAATCAGAGCTTCAGCAGTGGACTGAAGAGGACCTCGCTGAAAATTGAACCTCACCCAGATTATCCAAGATTTGTCTGCAGCTTGAGGACAGAGGAGGGGAAACGTGAAGGCAGAGAGAGAATGTCAAAACTCCACACAGGAGCCTCAGCAGACCAAGATGTTCAAACCCTGAATCTTTGTGTGACTAAATACTGGCTCTTCGTTTTGAGCAATTCATAGAAAAAAGTCACAACTGACAATGGAGGCAGTGAGAAAAAAATTACGCAAATGAAGCCGCACTGAAATGTCCTTGAAAGCAGCTGTGAGAAGAGGCGCGAGAGATGAAAGCGAAAACCGCTGAAATGCTTTTTGTCTTTTTATAGTTTGTTAGTTTAAGTAGAAACCAATGAGACTCGGAATGATAATAGCTCCCTACTGAAAGTAAAAATCCCTGAGACACTTCACTCTGCCTTCCTGGTTTAACACACAAAAAAGCCTCTGAACGTCCTTCAGCCTCCATCTTCCAGCTTTTGTCCTTTCACACAGTGAATAGCAACTGCCTCCTTCTGCTCTCTACATTCCTCACATGCTCTCTTATTTCTTCCCTTTGCCTATTTACCCATCTTTCTTTCTTGTGTCTCTTCAGAAGACCTACCGTGACTTCAGGCTGCAGGGTGTGCTGGATGGCACGCTCAACAACAAGAACTACGAGACCGTCTACAACCGGTTGACGGTGGAGGAGGCCACAGCAGCAGTCAAGGCAGGCGATGGCCTGCAGGGCATCAGCATGAGAGACAGTGATGAAGAGGACAGCTAAACCCAGACGCACTTCCAGCAGCCTCTCTAACATGTCACTACTTTGTTTTAAACTTACTTAGTAGCTCACACCAAACTGACATATCAGGAAATACTTGGAATGAATTTACAAAATGAATATTTTATTTGGCAATGTGTCAACTTCCTAATGTTAATCTGCTTGTTTAGAATAATTTTAAGGGAAAATAGATATCCATGTAATTCTGACAAATATTTACACTATGTCAAGATTGTGAACTCTCAAGTGTCCATTTTCCATTGAATATTTTGACTAATCAAACTTAGCACATAACAGAAGGGAATTTGTGTTTAGTCATTTTTTCCAGTTGTAGCAATGTTGATGATGATCAAAATAAATGATCACTTTATTTTATATTGGTGCAATCTGTTTATTTCCCTAAAGAGCTGCCACTTTTGACAGGAAAATTAATCTGGAAATTGCATTAAAGATTGTCCAAATTTCTTTGCACATGGTTTTGGTGGAGGCAGTGTGATGCTGTGGGTCAGGATGTGTATCACAGGAGAACAAAGGCCTTCATCGTTGGAGTTAAACTGTGACCTTTGACCGTCACAGCGGCTTCTCCAGAGGCGGCCTCTGGACTGTGGGCAGTCCCAACCTCAACCTCACTGAACCCCTGAGCTCAGCCAGGCGTTTGTGTCAGATTGACAAATACAACCATGCTGACTAAGTGATAAATGCTGCTGCAGAATGTGTGTGACCAAGCTGGCACCTTGAAGACAGGGTGCCATGTTACTTTGGTTGTGTACATTTATCTCATGCACTGTTGATAGAACCTGTTAGTTACAGAAATAAATTGATAGATTGCCAAAAAGACTTTTTCACCAAACATCAGTCATCAAGGACACCAAACAGGGTTGCAGCATAATGAGCTGTTTGGTACTGGCAGTGAAGATCTGGCAAGTTTTTCACTATCCTACCAATAAACCAATAAATGAATTGTCCCCACAAATGTGTCATAATTTCAAGGGAAATAAACAGCCTTTCCAGAAATATTAAATTTCTTACAAAGAATCATTGTTACAACAAAGAATTATTTTTGACAAAACATACATTTCCTTACTTTTTTGCAAAAAATCCTGTTGTTTTTTGGGGCTGAACCTAACAAAGTAGTTGAAATGCTTTAACCATTCTAGGTATTTGTTATAGTTGCTTTGACACCTATTTGATTTTAGCTTAAATAAATGGGGAGTGTCGAGAAAAGTCGAGCTCATCCCACTTCCCCATGCTGGAGATTTTAGTTTAATAATAACAATGAATAAAGTTATCTTTAAAACTAATTACACAGATGACATCAAGACCCAACAGTAGAGTCAGACGGTAATGAAATTAATCTGGTTGTGTGTGTTATTGTGTCCTGCAAACTTTGCTTTAATTCTACTTTATAAAATCTAAACAATTTTAGTAATTGGATAAAACACAGAGAAAA